>NC_037600.1:22856898-22935563 GCF_003073045.1 Pomacea canaliculata
TAGCGATGACCAATTAAGAACTGGGGTCTTGCAAACTCATTAAGAACGAGACGAGCTCAGTGGTGTCCAGCGTATGACGACTGGCGTTCTTGCCACGAGATCTGTAAAGTGTGTTATAGTCCGAGACGGATTCTTTCCGCTGTCACCATCGGCAAGCGAGGCACAACAAAACCACAGTTCTGTGCTTATAGCAAATGATATGCTCACTATACATACTCCACGACGATTATTGTTGAGTTATTCCAATAGTAAAACTTCAAGGAAGTGGTACGTGAGAAGTACTTGACGTGACAATTAATAGTTTTTCTGGAACTGAGATTTTACTACAACAAATCAGTTGAAATCGCGTGTGCGACAAATCTACACCATTAAGGTGTAGTCCATCAACCTGTCGATTACGGTGGAGCGATCTGGTAGTCTTTGAACTCTCATAAATTTACTTCATTGCCGGGAGAGAGGTGGTTGCAATGTTGAAAATAATATAAGACGAGATATAGATATACTATTCAGACACATCGTGCTGGTAGTAGTTTATTCATCAGCAATTATACAAAGTTTTTTTATATTTTTATAGATCTACACAGACGATTGATCTTTTCAGTACGTGGGGCTATTTGCACTGCAGACTTTTCCATATTTTCCCGTTAGTCATATTTCTTTATCAGTTTTAAAGATTCAGGTACTAAGCGTTGAGGTTTATTAGGTTGTTTGTTGGTTTATTGTTGTAAATGTGAGTGATGATAAGACAGTTTTGCTTTGTAAACTGCAGATAAATCGAACGAAAATACTGTTACAATGTAAGAAGTAAAAACAAATCAATTTATTTTACTAAGTGCAAGCAATGTTTATGTCACCAAATACAATTCTATAATAATGATTCAGCGTTTTATTGACAAATCGCAAAATATATTCACGTGTTGATATTACAGCTTTAGTACTGTTTAAAAGTGTTTTTTGGTTGTAAGGCTATCACTAAAATTTGGTAATGACGAAGTAACACCTTTCTGGTTGTTTACAAGTGTTTTAGAGGAGACCCATGATATAAATTCTTACCTTACGATGCTAAAACATTTACATATTACAGCCCTTTGGTCAACTTCTTTCTGTCAGGTTGATAGTTATAAGGTAAATTACACATTTCTTTTTAAGAGAGGTCTAGTCAAAAACAAAAGCTAGCAGCCTAATTTCAGTGACTGATTTTAATTGTGGGTTAGGAAAAAGATTTTTTGTATAGTGAAGAAAATCAGTATATGTCAGAACCACAGTGTAACTGTCAGAAAAATAGTGTGCACACAAATGCAGTTATCAGATAACACGCAAGATGAATAGTAATCATAAAATAAATGCGTTGAATTACTTTTAAGTTTATTACTCCTAGCCCCCAGCACCACAAAAACCATTGGCACTATGCTAGAACCATCTACTACAATGACTGTTGGCATCCTTAAGGATTTTAGAACTTGTAGTTTGTGTTTCGAGAGGAATAGAAATACTTGCTATGTTTTGAATGGTCAAGAATATCAAGTGAGAATATATTTACAGAAGTCGTCACTTAGTGCATGAGATTTGTATGTGCATTAGAATGTTGCTTACTGAAGCATTGTTGATATCAGGTTTTGAATCAGCAGTTTCAGATGATGGACATCCTGATATGCCTTAAATTGTCTGCTTAAGCAAGTGTCTGAACCAAAGACTGTTGCTTGGCTATAAAGAAAATGGTTTGTAAATGACTTTTTCAACAGGAAGCAAATTTTTAGTTCTATATTGTTTTATTTGTTTTGCTTTTTGAGACTGTAAACCCATGTTAGAAAATTATTTTATGCTGAAATAACCATGGCTATTATTCTTAATTACTGGCTTGTCCTAGTTAGAATGAAAGAATTATGTGATTGCTGGATGTTATAGCTGAGTGAAAAAGTTTCTGTTATCTTTGTTTCTGTGATTTTTTAATGTTTAAAAAGCAACCTTACAAACAATTGAAGTAAAAGAGTTAGCAAGCTAAGAAAGCAAATGGAGGCAACAGCTTACTGCGCACACAGCAAATACGATAATCAACTAGAAAAGTATTGTTGATAAAATAAACCTTACCTGAATGCTTGCATTATAGACACTTCAGAATGTCATTTCTACAAATTAAATTAAGTAGATAATAGTCTTTGCTTGTCCTGTGACTTCGGAAAACGACGAGACAGTAGATGTTTATATGGTAGTGTGGGTGGTGTGGGACATCGGAAGGAGGTGGGATGGAGGATGGCAGACAGGGAGGGTTGAGTGGTGGTCGCTGGCCGGGTGCCGGCCCAGTGAAACAATGGACGGGCTGCGTGGGAGCAAGTGGAAACAATAGGTGCACTTCACAGGTGCGGGGTTAATTGAACGACCTGTGCGGAATGTGAGAACTAGGCTGATGGAGGCGATCGAGGCCCAGGGTAGGTGGGGTGTAAGATGGAGTAGTAGTGGAATAGCGCAGTGGTCAGTAGTTGCGTCTGTATTAGAGCGATAGCGTGAGAACCGGGCAGATTGAGGGGCGAGTAGTCACGTGCCCTCTTAGTATATAGTTTAGGGGAGATGTGTAGTCGGGGCCTTTTCCCAAACACACGAGCAGGGACTACCGTCTTTGAGTTGGTCGGAGGAGAGAGAATGTGTTGGATCGAGGTTCGCAAGAGCCAGCACCATCGACTGGCATCAGAAATAAAATCTAGAACCCACGAGTGTTGAGTCTTGTTATTGTGGAAGGATTGCGGGAAGAGCCCGCATCTAGCCCTGTTACATTTTTGGCGCCCAATGTGGGGCACTGGGCGAAACTGTGAACTAATCAAGTCAGCTTAGTGCCGTCAGAGACGATGGAACTGACAGAAGAAGAGAACCGAGTGTTGGAGGCCTTTAGAAATTTGAAGTGAAGCCAACAGCAGACACCGCTGCCGACCTACAGCAATGGGTGGCAGGGTGCGCTGCGACAAGGGATGGAGTGGAGACTGCGCCGCTGATTGCCAGCGGACCACAGACACCGCGACTGCCGCCATTCTCCGGGGGCAAGAACGACACAGCGCTGGACCTGTGGAAGTATGCGTGTGCGGACGTTCCGCCGACGGACGTTTCGGAGTCGGACGTTTTTCCGACCTGACGTTTCGCCGCATTATGTCAGAGAGAGAGAGAGCTTACTTACTTCTCAAAGAATGAAAGTAACTACTAGATTACACAATAATTCTTTATTTCAAACAAATTTTACACAGACTTCACAGACAGTTCACTTTGATTGTCACAGATTATGCGCAACAGCTTTGAGAAAAAAACATTGATACAATGGCGAGAGAAATGTGTGAGCTAACGGTTCACATGAGGAGGGATAGTGAGAGAGAGTTCAACTGATACATTGATACAATGGCGAGAGAGAAATGTGTGAGCTAAGGGCGTCACACACTTGACTTCGGCTAAAGGTCCCGCGTGAAATGCCGAAATGAAGTGCCCCGTGCCGAAACGTCCGGCGGCGAAACGTCCTGTCGGCAAAACGTCCGACTCCGAAACGTCCGGCGGCGAAACGTCCGTCGGCGAAAAGTCCGTGTGAACTGATTGATGTGTTTGTGGGGGCGGTATACAGACGCTATAGTGCTGGAAGCTGTCCGCCGTTCTTTGAGAGGAGAGGCGGCCAGGGTGGCCATGCGTCTGGGCCCGCAAGCGACCTTGAACGAGTTGTTGCAGATATTTGACAGTATTTTCGGTCTCGTGGTATGTGACCAAGACCTACTCGGGTCCTTCTACACTGCGCGCCAGCAGGCCGGGGAGAATGTCACGCAGTGGCGGTGTCGCATAGAAGACATCCTGACACAAGCCCTGAGTGCGCGCCTGATAGAAAGACGCGCATACAGCGAGACGCTGCGCTGCAGACTGTGGGGAGGCCTACGGCAACACCTCAAGGACCGAACTGCATACAAGTTCGAAATGAAGACAGATGTGGACGCTCTATTTCGCAGCTTAAGGCAGACAGAGCAAGAGGCCGATCAGGGACCAGCACACAAGACAGGTGCAGGAAAGCAAGCGGCAGTCAACGCTGCACAAGCCATCCCGGCCGAAGACTGGAGTGCAGAGGTGAGGAAGCTGTCGGCCGAGGTGCAGTTGTTGCGGCGCCAACTGCAACAAGGACCACGCAACGAACCAGCGGCGGGCAGAGCGCCAGACCAGCGGCCACCACGCTCCCGCTATGATGACGACGGGCCAACTTGCTTCAGGTGTGGCGGCAAGGGTCACATACAAGTGGGGTGTCGGGTGTGAATTGACCATCTGCGCAAGCCCTTAAACGACAACTGGCCTACAGGAAGGGGCAACCTGCAGGTCAACACCCGCCAGCACAGAGCCCCTCTTATACAAACAAACTAATAGGACAGAGCACGTGTGTCGAGGTCTGGGTCGAAGGTGTGGCCACGGTGGCGCTACTGGATACGGGGGCCACTGTATCGACAGTGACAGACACATTCTATCGCCAGAAGCTGGCACACCTGGCTGTCCTCCAGCTGCAGGAAGTGTTACATATCGAGTGTGCAGATGGCCAGCTGCTCCCTTACAAAGGGTACATTGAAGCGGAACTGCGAGTGGAAGGAGCAGGGGGCGGGGCTGACAGCCTCATTTGTCTACTGCTTGTGGTCCCCTCAAACAGGTACAGCAACAGCGTTCCTGTACTGTTAGGTACAAACATCCTGGAGCAGCTTATGCACCGGGCACACGACAAGCACGGGCCTCAGTTCCTGCAGAACACACAGCTGCAACCGCTGTGGAATCGCTCATTCCGTTGCCTAGCAATGTGGGAAAGGGTGCTGCGCAGGAGTCATAACACTGGCATACGTGCGGTGTTTGCAGCCATCCACCATCAAGCCGAACAGTGCCGTTGTCATTCAGTGTGCCGTGGATCAAGCGTTGGATTACGCGCCTACCTGTGCCATGCTCCAGTCGGCACTGAAAAGCGACTGGGGTCGACTGCTGGACATCACACCGAGCCTGGTCAACTATGACAGTAAGAATATGGGCGTGGTTGATGTGCACGTTGCTAACGTGACAACAAAAACAGTGGTGTTACCATCGCGCACGGTGATAGGCGAACTTCTGCCAGTCACCAGGGTTCAATGTGGAAGTGCCGTGTGTATGACCGAGGCGGCACCAAGCTGTGTAGACTCGGTGACCATCTCGCCACATCTGACGGTGGAGCAGCAATCACGCATTAGAGACCTAATTAGCGGCCGCCCCGAGAGTTTTTCAACCGGCGAAACGGATTTTGGTCATGTTACACAGGTCAAACATGAAATACAGCTGACAAATGATACACCATTTAAAGAACGGCATCGCCGAATCCCACCCGGCATGTACGAACAGGTGAGAGAACATTTACAACTGCTGTTGGACAGTGGGATCATTAGACCATCACATTCCCCCTGGTCATCGAATGTTGTATGGGTTAAAAAGAAAGACGGTAGCCTACGGCAATGTGTGGACTACAGACAGCTCAACGCACGGACAATGAAAGACTCGTACGCGCTGCCGAGGATAGAGGAATTGCTCGACGCCTTAGCGGGGTCCAAGTATTTCACTGTGCTCGACTTAAAGAGCGGTTACCGAGATAACCGAGGTGCACAAAGAACGTACAGCCTTCTCAGTTGCGCCCCTTGGATTCTATGAATACAATCGCATGGCAATGGGGCTGGCAAATCACCGGCTACATATCAACGCCTCATGGAAGAATGTTTGGGGGACCTACATCTTCACATATGCCTGGTGTTTCTCGATGACATCATTGTGTTTTCCAGTACGTTTGATGAGCATCTGGAAAGAGTGGAGAGAGTGCTAGACAGACTGCGGGATTGTGGGTTGAAATTGAACCCCAAGAAGTGCACATTCGCACATGATCGAGTTAAATATGTGGGACATATCGTGTCAGCGGCTGGTGTCGAGACAGATCCTGAAAAATGTGAGAAAGTGAAAAACTGGCCAGTGCCCAGGACACCTGAGGAGGTACGACAGTTTCTGGGATTCGCAGGTTATTATAGGCGTTTCGTGAAACGGTTTTCTGCAATCGCCAAGCCCCTAACCGACTTGCTACCCGACGTGTCGAAAGGAAAAAAGAAGGGAGGCAAAGATGCAAAAGCTAATAGATCCGTGAAATGGGTATGGGGCACAAGGGAAGAAGAAGCGTTCAGGAAATTGAAGGACTGCTTGTCGTCACCTCCAGTGCTGGCATTTCCAGACTACGGCGCTCAGTCGTTTGAACTGCACCCTGACGCCAGCATTCACGGGTTGGGAGCAGTGCTGTACCAGGTGCAAGACAATCAGAAACGGGTGGTGTGTTTTGCAAGCAGGGGACAGAGCCGTTCGGAGCGGAACTACCCGGCGCACAAGCTAGAATTCCTCGCGCTCAAGTGGGCTGTCAGAGAGAAATTCCACGACTACTTATATGGTCATAGCTTCTCTGTGTTGACTGACAACAACCCCATGATCTACGTGCTGACCTCGGCAAGGCTAGATGCCACCGGTCATCGGTGGCTGGCATCATTGGCATCATATGATTTTGACATCACGTACCGGCCAGGGAAGAGCAACGCAGACGCACTGTCAAGACTGCCTGCTGTAGAAGGCCAGCAATCGCAGAACCCCGGCGGCTACATTGGCAAGGCATCAGTACAAGCAATATGTGGCTTGCTGCAAGCATCTGCATATGCAGAATGTAGTGGAAAAAGCTTCGCTGCAGGGCAAGGTTTGCGCGCGCTATCATGCAGTGACATCAGACAAGCTCAGTTACAAGACCCGGTGCTGAGTGAGTGGATAACGGAGATGGAACAAAGAAGAGGGCCTCGCCAGGAACGGCAACCGCACGGCCCCCACCGTGCGCTGCAACAAGAATTTAACAAACTAACGATGAAAAAGGGTGTGCTGCACCGGCGAGTAACGGTCGGTGAGCAAGAGAAAGAACAGCTGTGTTCAGTCAAAGGTTGTGTTTAATTCGTTACATTCTTACACAGATAACCCAGATGATGTATAATTTAACAGTTGAAAGCAAGTGACTATTTAGTATACACACATCGATGGAGGAGTTCATTGCATTTATAAAGTGTCTACACACATGCTAAACACACAGAGTGGCATTTAGAGAGGGCAACATTGTACTTTATGTTGAAAACTGCTTTATACATTCACTGAACATGGTGATTCCAACACACAAAATATAATGTCATTGACCAATGACAAGCATTATTAATAATAGAGGTTAACTTTAAGTCTGCTAAGTTACAAAGCAAGTGCTCAGTTACAAAACAAAGTGGTTCATCGTAAAAGAATGCATGACGATAAAAAAATTCCTAGTTTCCTACATCTATTCTAGGACCATACCCTTCACACTCACACACCTTTCACTTAGTATTCAGCAGTTGAAATGATAAAGGAAATGATTTTTTGTATATATATTTTTATTGCTTCTGCACTTTTGGAATAGTATCAGGTTTGCCTGCAGCGAAATTTTCAGATATTGAGTAAATGACAATTTCCTGACAAGTTACTAATTGCAACAAAACCCCAAATTCCTCTGCTCCACACCGATGATCTTATAACTAACATGGGCAATAGTGTTCAAACTCTTCCTATCATGGACAGACAAGTAAAGCATTTGTCATGTTTAACCAGTGCTTGTATTTGTGGGCATTTGATTTTATAGCCTTTTATTTTAAGAATTCTTGAAGACATTTTGTGTAATCTAGCACTGATTGGTTCACTCCTTACATCTTCACCCATGCACTTAGTTCCTGTTTTTCAGAGTGTCATCAGTTTGTGAAGCTTATGATTTAAGAATCTTTATTTTTTTCACCCTTTCAAGGGTATTGAGATATTCAAAATATACATACATTCACACGCATTACTATATATTTTATATGCAATATCCCTCACACACACACACACATTCACTGGTCAGTTTGTAACAGTTAATACATTCAAAGCTAATTTTTTGCCTCACTCACTTGTTCTTTCCTTCTAGCAATCTAGCCCTATAATGCAAATTGCATCACTGCATGTGTAATCAAATAAATCAAAGTATATATACACATGTAAACAAGCAAAAAGTTTTGGAGGGGATGTTTCTGCCCCTCCATTTCATTCTTACCTAAACACAGATATATACACATACATTCTTACTTATATCTGCACACACATATAAAATCCCCCCTTACACACATACTGATGTTTATATATACACAAACCACATGCACACACATATATATATAAACCTCCCCCGAGACACACACCTACTCATATAATGCACACACATTTGCTTAAACATACATGTGTAACCCCCACCCACCCACACAGCCTTATCTCTACTTATATACATAGATGTAGCCCCCCCCCAAAGCACATACACTCATCTCTGCTTTTATATATATACATGTAACCTCCCTTACACGCATACTCATATCTGCACATATATATTTATCTAATACCTCCTGACACACACACCTACTTACACATACGTGCATATATAAATATATTTAAAAATAATCCTTCTACACACAGTCTCATATCTGCTTATGTATATATATGTAAGCATTCACACGCACACATCTGCTTAGATATATATATATATCCCTCCAACACACACACACATACTCATGTCTGCCTATATACATGCCTACATATGTATATAATCCACTGACACATGTATCTTCATATACATAAAATATCCCTCCTCCCGACACACTCGCCTACTCACTCATATTAGCATATATAAATATAATTCCCCTCCACTCATACACACTTGTATCTGCTTATGTATGCAGGTTTAGCCCCCCACACAGCCTCATATCTGCTTATATATATATATACCACCCACACACACCTACTCACTCATATCTGCACATACATAATCCAACTACACACACACACAAATAGCCTCATATTTGCTTATTTATAACCCCGCACACACAGTCTTATGTCTGCTTATATATATATCTGCATATATAAAATACCCCCTGACACACACACCCCCCCCTACGCTCTCATGTTTGCATATATATATATAATCCCCCCTCCCTCATATCTCTATATATATTTAATACCTCCCAACACACACATCTCTGCTTATTATATGTAAATCTCCCCACATACATATATTTGCTTATAGATATACCACCCACATCCACACACGCATATAAAAGGGCTTCTGCTAAGGCTAAATTCTTTGGGGTCCCAGGGACCCCTTCTTCAGATTTCAAAGGGGTCCCAGGCTAACTCTAAGGGGTCCCTTAACAAAGTTGAAAAAAAAAAACCAACAAAGCAACTACTTTGTTCAACTGCCTTTCAATCTTTCAAGCACACAAAGCACTGTAATGTCTAGTCAGAAACGGCGAGATTTCTGTGCCGTGAAGAGTATGCAAGCCTCTGTGAAGAGCTTATGCTCACTGTACTTGGGGTAATCACTTTCTTTCCGTTTCTGATACGATGATTTTAACCACGCTGTCAACGACATATTGGAAATAGGGAAAAATCTCAGTGCAAGGGAAGTAACTCTCACCTTGTAGCAGACGACAGCAATAGATTGGGCTACGATGTCAGACACTACAGTTAACCAATTTTCTATCTGTTCTTCGCCCAAATTTGAAGGGGTCCCCTGGGACCCTAATGACGAAAATTGACGGGGTCCTCCGAACTGTATGCAATTTTTTGCGTAAGCAGAAGCCCTGCATATACTCATATTTACTGATATATATCCAGGGATGGGCAAGCTACTTTTAATTTGTAGCCGGCTAGGCTACAGCTACTTTTTTCAAAATGTAGCCGGCTACACTACAGCTACAATTTTGCAAAAAGTAGCCAGCTACTTTGGGCTATTTTTAAAATGTAGCCAGCTTCTTTTGGCTACTTTTAAAAGCGTGATGTTATAACAAGTTAGCTGTAGCCAGCTGGCTGTAGCAACATACACAAACTTCAAACATACACACTAAACACTATTACTTGCTTTACAAAGTTTTTATTATAATAATGAAACGGAGAACTGCGATATACCGACAATTTTACTTAGTGAATCCATAAATGCTTTCATTCATTCCTTGCCCACTTCCTCCCCCGGCCTTTTTCACACAATAAGTACACGTATTTTACGATTATATTAAACATTTCTGGATCTTTTTCCTCATCCTGTTTTAGTGACAAAAAGAAATTATATAAGTTTTCCGATAAACATTTGTTTTCTATAACTATTTGTTCCCTATTACTTAGAAATGAAAACTAACAGATGCTTAAGTATCAGGTACCTGGTGGAATTTTCAATAAGTTAGGTTATGTGGTGATGAAAAATGTCAACCTCTTATCAATACTGTGACAATGAACAACAGACCATTGAAATAAATGAGTTTGCATGGAATATAAGTAAAACACTGCTTAATCTAATTTAGGCAAGCAGATCATAAGGCATTTTTTTCTAACACTGACACTGAAAACAAAGAAAAGAACACAAACTAATTGTTTCCAAAAGCTGATAGGGTGAAAAGTATAGTCCTGGCATACTAGAATAGACTTTAATTATATAGTAGGATGTCAAATGTAGCATATAAACACTGAAATATATTTTTCAAAAATGATCTGATACAAGATATATTTATTTTAAATCTTTAAGCTTGAATTTCTCTGTTTGTCGTTTTTGACATCAAGTCCTAAACTATAAAAACATATTTCTCAAGATTGGCTTGTGCTACAGCAGTAAAATTTTTGCAATTTTTTAGAAATGCATAAGCTACAAAGTGATGCATTTGAGAATATGGTATAAACATTACTTTTGATAAAATGAACATTTTTCTAAATATTTTCTAAATATTTAATTGCCACATTCACACTGAGTCGGGGGTACCATGTCTGATTTTTTATATCTCCACCACTGTCAGCCCTGCTATTTATTCTCCCTCCCCTCGAACATTCTAGCACAGACATTCTATTTCGTCGCAATAAAGACATTTTTGAACATCGCTACATTGTTGAACATCATTTCCTCCCTCGCACAAAGACATTCTATCTTTTACATTGCTGCCGTGCTGAACATTCTGGAATATAGATGCAAATCTACAACCCAAAGACATTATACTTTGTACACTACTAGAGTGCTACAGTCGTGAAAGTAGCCAACATGTAGCCAAGCTACAGCTACTTTCTAAAATGTAGCTACGGCTACAAGCTACTTTTTTTTAATTTGTAGCCGGCTAAGCTACAAGCTACAAAATTTGTAGCCGGCTACAGTAGCTGTAGCTAGGCTACAGCTACTCCCCATCCCTGTATATATCTATGTAAACCTCCCACCCTCCACACATATTCTCTTAATTCTTCTAGATTACCGTCCTAAGTAAACAAACTTAGCTCGTCTAATAAGGGTCTGTTTATTTGTTGATAAGAGTTGAATAGATAATGAAATTACAAAGTATGTAGAGCCTTTCATTTCTAGGGTTTCATATTGTCTACATGTTTCTTGTAATGTTTGCATGTTTTGTACTGTAGGTTTGTTTTGCAATACTTCATGTGTGGTGCATTCAGCAAACATTTACAAGCGCCTTACAAATTCAAGTATTAATATTATGTATAAGTTGACTTTATTTTCCAATGGAGTTTGAAATCAAGTTGCTGTCGATAAATCCAACTACTTTTGGAAATTCACAGGCCCGATGTGTCTGCATATCTTTGTCTTTTCAACACAACCTTGATCCGGCAATGACATTTTGTTAGGTGCTCGCCGATGCAAACTATCGATGACTCTCGCCACAGTACTAATAACAGTCGATTTGTCTACATCAGTGAATTCTCCACACACTTCTTGAAAGTTTGATATGGCAAAATATCGTCAGTCATGAGCACTTGTAGCAAACATGTTAGTGTGCCTTGCCGACTGGTGACAGCGATCTCGCATACCACTACAGCGGTCAGCGCTAGAATGTTCTCTCGTCTAAAATGAAGTTTGCAATACAGTTTTAATTAATTCATCCAACACTTCAAACGGGTGCGATCTGTCACCAAACACCCGATTTCGTCTCGACAATCGACTTTGTTGCCAGTAAACACGGTGAAGGCCGCCATTTTTCCTCCCGAATAGCGAGTTACACAGCCCCGGGGCCACCGATAACTTTATACTCGAGAAGCCAGACCGGACAGCTTCTCCGGGCTCTCGTGCTGTCGTGCATACGAATTTTTCGCTTCTATCCACCCGGATGAGCTCAATTACCGATTAGACCCCTTCTCCGGTCTACATGCATAAGGGGCCAGCTGATTTCAAACAAGAAGTGCGAGGAGCAGAGCAAAGATCTGTTGACAAAGTTATGTGAACACATATTAGAAAAGAAAAGTTAAAATGTGGAATTACTGTCTTCGCCTATTTTTGACATATTTTCAATCTTGCGATGTGTACATTTTTGTGTTGTCGTTGATCAGAATGATGAGAGATAAAGGAGCTGGCGCCCTACCCATGCAAATGGCGGCAACATGTTACTTGCCACAAACAAATACAACAATCAACTACCAAACATACTTGATCAAATAAATCTTACCTGAATGCGTGTATTGGACACTTCACAACTTCTATTTCTACAAATTAAGAGGCAAAATTTCTACAACTGTCCTTTGCTTTCAAGTAAAATGAACTGCTGTAGTTATCTGGAACAGCGAACGAGTCCGTAGACAGGAAATAAATTCTTTTCCCTTTTTGGAAAAAAACCAATGACTCACACTGTCCTCTACACGTGTAGCAATATGAATCGTTGAGCAATATGAATCGTTGAAGCGAGGCATGCGAAGAGAATGTACTGAAACTAACAAAAAATAAAATACTACAAAGTTAAATTTAACAGTTGAGAAACAAATGAAACTTTTAGGTTCAAATTATTATAGCTTGCAAGTGATGTGGACAGTGGACTATTTTTGTTTGATATCCCTGCGCGAGTGGGTGTTTGATCGTCTGCTAAAGAGTAAATACACGTCAAATTTAAATAAAAACAACATGAAAAACCTAAACACATAAAACTCACGCTTTCTTATTGTTTTTGATTTTAAAAAATACTACGAACATGTCTGTTAATTCATTCAACAGCACTAGAAGATCCATAGTTTCTACGCATGAGCATGCCTCGCTTCAACGATTCATATTGCTACACGGGCGGGTCACAGGTAGGTCATACCGGCCGGCGCGCGGACATTTTGAACTGTACGTCCATCTTCAAGTGAAACACCGCCGATTTCTGAAGTAAGTCTTAATAAAGTTAAGTGAAAGATGCCATTAAAACAACTGTACTTTATAACAGTGTGGATAGTCATGAATAATTTATGATCAAATATAAGTATTGTAGTGCTTTTATGAAATGTTTCACGTGTTGTACCCGGCAGGTCTCACACATACATGATGGGTTCAAATTAACTAGTCAAGAGGTAAAGCACACTGCACACACACAATCTCTCGTATTATTGATGATTAACTTCGAAGTTGAAATCTATGACATGAACTCATTGAGTCATGCTTGAAATTCGTCGTCTGCTTTCTCAATAACAGCGGTGCTGCGATTACCAAACGTTTGTCTCCGTCTTGGTGCATTCTGGGGGGAAAAGCAACAAGACAATCACATTGCTTTCTGAACAACTAAAATTTTGGAAAATTAATGCAAAGCAAAAGAAAGAATTTTATTTTTGTACTTATACACTTTGAAATTAAAACAAAATGTATGAAATCGAAAGCTATGCAATGAACTATGTCAAAGTCTGTCATTTTTCTAACAATCACTTATCTGATCACATATATTTTCTATTCTCTTAAAATTCTGCATGCCATTTTTTCATTTTATTTTCTATGATTTACAAAAAGAACTAATTATAACAATCTTTAATTGCAGATCACACTGACTGTAGGTCTGGCTCAGTGAATTTTACCAGTAAGTTTATTTTGTCTCCCTCTATGATTTCATGAGGATCACTATACAAGCACAGGTTTTGTGTTTTTAATGGTGTACATGCACATCCTTATTATATCCATCTAAACATTTTCTGTTAATTAAAAAAATTGTCAATAGACTTACATCCATAGTTTTGTTTTGTCATTACTTTAAAGACTAAAAGTAATATTTTTATTTCAAATACATTTTTGAACAGAGTTCTCAGCAAAGTTGATGAGCAGAGCAAAGCACTACAGAATGTAATTCACAAACTTAATCAGGTCACCCTGCTTCTTCAAAATATGGGGAAAGAGGAGCTGATGAAGAAAGGAATTAGAACAAAAGTGGTATGTCATTTAAGTATAATGTGTTAGTACTAGACACCTTTTTTAAATGTTACCTTTAGCTTTAGCTAATATATCAGTTAATATGTATGTTATGCTTTACAGTCTTGATAAACCATTTAACAAACAGGCAGGCATAGCATCGGCTTACAGGTTAACTCTCCTGACAAGAATGTGTGGTCAGTGTAATATTTGCATTAAAAATAATACACATTTTATGAAGTACAAAATAATGTAGTATTTTATATGCATAGATTTTATTTATAAAATAATTCTGTCACTTGCTTTTCATGGTGTCAAAATGAGCAGTCTGTGTCTATTAACTATGACCACTAAAATTGTTTTACTTTCATAAAGAATAGCTTTGATTAAACTCTTAATTAACTTGGTGATTTGAGTCACTTAATGCCATTATTTTCTCACTAGGGTTTATTTAAGAGACTGGGTCTGGTTTGTAGCTATATTCATTGTCGCGTGTCACGATTTCGGCCTTTCTGTCAGCGCCTGGGGACGCTCCTGTTTAGTAAGGCAGCTCACAGCAGACGACGGTTGACGGCTGTTTTTTGTACGGTGTGCAGGGGAAAGGTCAAGGCCTTCTCCCTCTGACCGTAGCCGTGTCTTACGTCACGCTCTTGCTACGTCACGTGACGTCGGCTTGAGTGCTGTGTGCTGCCGGTGGGAGCTCTGGGGGTGCACTGGTCGGGCCCCTCCCTTCCCTGTCCAAGGTTTTGGCGTGAAAAGCGTTCACGCGCCTTGGCATGGGCTGGGTGTCGTGGGCGCTGACGATTGGTCACAGCCCCTGGGCGACAGGAAGTGACCCCCAGAGAGCAGCGTCCCTCGTGGCAGTTCTGACCTGGGCTCTGTGGAGAGAGGAGCGTGTTGTGTCTGAAAGGACGGCGGGAGACCGGGCCATTGTGGGCAGTGTAGGCTGCGCCGTTTTTCCCAGGCCATGTGAGTTTCCCTTGGAAAGTGTCCGCGGATTTCCACGGGAGAGTTTCTGCCATTCCCGTTGTGGAGGGCAGCTGACCGTCGGGTACCATCACAAGCCGATTTGGGTTAGTAGAGTCCATTTTCTTTGAGTTCTACACGTTTCCAGTCTATGGGGCCCTTAGTTGGGGATTGGAGTGTGAATGGGTTGATCTTTATGTGTTAATGACTATGTTCACGATTTTTTTTTTTTTTTTTTTTTTTGAGTGTAAGACTTGTGCCCGGTTAGAATGGCTTTTGTATTGGCCGGGTCGCAGCGCATGTGGCGCGCACCCGTGTTTTATTAAATGGATTTGTATGCTTTAGGACCGGCGCTGTAACGGTCACTTGCATATACGTGTGCTAGAATATGTGTTTAGAAACTGTGCAGTTGTGGAAGAGCTGCCTGTTTATTGGAGGAATTGTTTTTGTTTTTTTTACAGGCTTTTATCTGTTCTACATGTTCGCCATATTTTGCAACGTCTTCGTATTTCGCATCTTCCTCGTGTTCGACAGACTCTATATGTTCTTCGTCGTCGACGTCTCATCCGCCATTGTGTCAACCAGCCACCCTGTACCCACGTCATCTCATCGGCGTGTGAACACGTGATCTCGCTGCGCGGGTGTGTGGAGTAGCCAGGGTTAGGACCGGCGAGCAGGGGTTCACGTGACCAGCGGCCTACCCACCTCTCGTACCTGGACGCGAGGAGGGAGGGGGGGCCAGCTGGAGGAGAAGAAGACTGGTGTTTCCGCTGATTCGATGAACACTGTGAGCGAACACTTGACTGGGCTGTGTCGCAGTGCACTTTGTACTTTCTCTGCTGTGTGTGTATTTTATTAGTAACCTCTTTGCGGGTAGGCAGTCCCCTGTTGTTTTTTATATTTATTTGACGAGTACTCGTAGGTGTATTTTTTGATCCGTTTTTCTGTGGGGGTGTGGGGGTGTATGTGTATTCGTGTTTGTATTTGTTATTAAACTGCGTGCTTGTATCGTTTTTCCCGTCTTTGTCGTGGTTTGTGCCGTGTACGGGTTTCGAGAGGTAAGTCGCTGCCTGCCTCCAGCCGAGTGTCTGTGCGTGTCTGGCCGGCTGTGTGAGCGGCTGTGCGCGTGCTTCCGCAGCCACTGGGGGTGGAACGCGACATTCATCATGCAACCATTGATCCCTCATCAGTGGAGTAGGGTTCAGCATTATATCTTAAACTTACCCAATCCAGTGAATTAATTTATTTTGCATTTGTATTGTAGTATTTTACATGGTGGAAACAACTAAAGATTTTTTTAACAGGTTCAGCACCTCTCGTGCACGGAGAATTTTAAAACGGCTGCTTTCTTCAGATTTGGCTCAGTGGAACCAAAGGGGAAAAAGTTTCCAGTCACTTCAGCTGAGAAGTATATTAATTGGTGTGTAGTTTTTGTTTGGTTTTGACTTCTTTGAGGTGTACGTCAATATGAACTTAAAAGGACAAAGTTTCCGAACAATTTTAAAAAATAGTGAATCTAAGTATTATTTTCTCTACATTTACAAATTTATTATTGTGTACAATAGCATTTAAATCTACCTTACAATTTCTATTTGTGCACAGTCGCAGTCCAAGAGACATGGATTGAGGAATGATTCGAAGGGTGATGCCATCTAATGGTGAGTGGAATTACAAAATGAGTTTGTCAAGTTAAAATTATTAATGTGAGCATTGTTTTATTCTTTGTGGATTTATTCAGTAGGCCTATTTACTTTACTTTTTGTACAAAAGATTAATTGGTTACTTTCAGATATTATCCAAAACTTCTCATACACACAAATGGCCATCTAGACATTAGTGTTTAAAAATCTTTTTATTCGACTCTTGTTCAAGTTCTTGTAATCTCACTAGTAATTAGTAGATTTATGAAAGCTTTAACTCTTTCTTTACACAAGGCTAAAGGCGGTCAAACCCCCCTGTACGCATGAATTTACCCTTTTTCAAAAAATTATTAAAAAATAACTAAACAAGATAGAACAGCAATTTAAATTGATTATGACAGATCAAAATGTGTAGAAGTGGAACAATTTTACCTTAATCTTGCTTGTCAACTCTCTTTTATGATAATCCAACCAAAATTAGGTATATTATGTGAAGTTTGGAAAATGTTTTTTTTTTTTACACATTTCAAACAAAAAATTCGGGAGCAGATGAAAACCATTTTTACACCATTTGTGGTCAAATTCTCCTTCATCTGAAGCAGGAATATCCTCTGGGATGTTCTTTCTTTTGTTATTCGACGTTTCAGATGCATGATGTTCGCAATGTGTACCATCGAAAAGGACAGGTAGTGTAGAATATCGGCGAGACTTTCGTTTAAACGTACGTCCTTCGTCATGTAAGGGAGATAATTGTGTTCATAAAGGCCCAAACTATCTTATTTATTAAGTTTTTCTTTTAAACCACGAGCTGTAAAGGCCTAAACAAAATTACAACAATGCATCAGCCCAATGTGAATACTGCGTAACAAGTGAGCAGGGCAAAATCGGCCACCCGTGTTGAGTGCATAAAGAAAGAGTTAAGCTTTCATCTATGTGAGAGGTTAGTTCTACTTACATAGCAAAAATCAAAATATGTAAATACATTGTAACTTTTTTCTTTTCTTCTACAGGGATTCCACCACTCATGGATCGATTTTTGGTGTCATATTTTTCTATCTTTTATGTAAATTGTTTGACTTTATGTTATAAATAATTTTTTCAAAAATAACTTTCATGGGGTAAAAAATTATTGACTGTAATTTTTATGTAAATAATTGGATGAATGCTTATGTTCAAAAACAACTTTAATGCTTTAAATAATGTAAACTGTTAAAATAGTTTTTTGTTGTAAAATAATAAAATTTTTAATGATATCTCTTGCCTACTATTTATGGGTTGTGAGGAAACGAGATTTTGAAAAGCTGTTGAATGTTTTCTTCATGGTGTGCAAGCCTGTGTACCAGTGTAAGTAAAAGTGAGAAAGGGTGAGGAATGCAGCAAGAGGGGAGTGGGAGTGGGGAAGTTGATGGGAAAACACGACTTCTCATGGGCGATCGGTGGGTATGCAATGGTGCTTTCGTGGGAAGGTGGGTGGGTCTTTCGTGGGAAAACATGGGAACCCTAGGGAATTCCCTACAAGGTCCCCTTAGGGTCCCTCTTCCAAAACCCGCGAGGGACCCAACTTTCTTCCCGAAGAGGTCCCATGAGGGACCCAAGAGTTCTTACAGGCTGGGAAGCAGCTGGCAGAGACAACCGTCAGTGTTTGTGTTCAGTTTGAATGTTGAGAAGCTGTCACTGTAGCAGTGCATATCCAGCCAGTAAGAGAAATGGCAAAGCTGTAATCAGGAAAGATTTCCAGGTGCTACAAGTGTGATCGAAATTCTGTTTTGGGATTTTCCCGAAGCCTCAACATTCGACACACGAGGTGAACCTGCTTCCGACCCACAAACACACTGAGACACACAGTTAGTGGAGAGGATGGTAGTGGAGTGATGTTGCTGGAGTCACTGTGTAATGTTGGACGGTAAATAAGCGATTTTATGAATCCAATCACAATCGTGTTATAATGTTTGGCGACCTATTTCGAGAACAACATTTAACAAAGATTTGTGGGAAAAGTTATATTGCATTCATCTTTAAACAAACATTAGGAAAAAAAAAATCCTACAGAATTCAATGTATAGACTTGGACTGTCAAGTAGTACCACGTTGTTTTCTTTTATCTAAAGAAATGAATTCCTATGAAACTCTTTGACTGATAATGGGAGTACATTGCATGAAGAACTGTTGTCTTAGATGTGCTTTTATCATTGTAAAAGAAGACGACGAGGCAAACAGTCAATTGAGCTTATATGTGTAAACAAATATATCTACAAACGTTCAACCAGAGTCGAGGACTGGTGTCGAGAGAAAAGATATAGCACCAATCACCTGTGATAAAGATTTACAAGCCATGGAGGCTCCCCTCCAGGCTCCAGGACAACAAACATGGTTAGTTGTTACAATCTACCATTTTGATGTAATTTTCAGTAATTACCATTTTTAGACCGTTACTACGATGTAACTGTCGTGGAGTGTGATGATTATGGTGGTGGGTCCATCCATCATGGTGTGGGTTGGAATTGTGACGGCCTACCTCACCTCTAACTACCTCGTACAAGAGAACCTGACAGGTGTGGCATACAGAGATACTATTTTACAGACTCGGGTACTGTCAGCACTGCAGGTTGTTGGACCAGGCGTCGGTCTTAAGGACGAAAACGACAGACAGAACATGGCCAGGGTCGTCAATGACTTCCTGCAGCAGTCAACCCCATGGATAGTTATCTCTGTTTCTAAAACAGACAAATGTTCATCGTTGTCAGCTGTATTGCCGTCCCATTAGAACAGCATCAACACTTTCGTTGGCAGATTTTTAAACATGCGCATATTGTAAACTGTCTCTGGATTGGTCGCCTCTGCTGTCGGTGGGTTCTTTGTATCGTTCATTAGACAACTGGAATCTCAACATTTCCCGCCTCGCCATGATGCCACACTCCAGAGTGGTGGATTGAGTCTGTAAAATGTAGTGGAACTGTGAGCTGCTCAATGGTCATACCTTTTCAGTCTGATTGGTTGATGTATTAGTCTTATGTACTTGTATTTATGTGGGTTAGGGTTAGGGTGCACTAGGGTATAATGCATGTGATGAGGAAAGGTACTGTAGCATTGTCAACATTCACATGTTTAAAGGTACACGGCGAGTATGTGATATAACAAAGCATGTCTACAATCATTTACAATTTTTTGCTAATAGAACACAACAATAGTATTCTAGTATTTCTGTATTTTATGTATTTAAAAAAGTAGCTTGTACTTCATTTTCGAGAACATTCATCACATTCCAGGATAACAACTGTTGATACAGTCGTTTAGCAGATTACAGTAGTCCGCACACTAAAGAACAATGTCACAATGTTACAACTGATTATAGATGTTGGTGTGATGGAGACAGACAGGAGACTGCTACAGGTGACAGGTGAGGGAGTGTGAAGCATGTTCAGGAGGTGAGAGGCTACTCCACAGTCACGAGTTGTGATGTACACCGGGATATGGAGTGGAAACTGCCAAGTGTATGATTAACGTTTGATCTTGAAAAATAATCGTCATTAGGGTACTTCAGATACACGACGACTTTTCTCTCCAGACCACGAACACGATCTCCACACGCCACCCACACCACGTCACTGCGGGCCGTGGCCACGTCCTCCATGTCTTCATCATCCTTCATCACCTGCACTGGGATACCCGCTTCTTGCAGTCCCTTCACAACACCCGATTGATCACTAACGTCACACCAGTCCAACACCAGTACGTCTCTCCACTGTAGACAGGGTGTTGTGCCGCCAGTTGTTGAAGTGACGGTGTTTAGTGTTGTCAGCTCATTATTCTCTGTCAACATAGAAAGTTTATTCATTTGTTGTCTTGTATAAGATACAACACACACGCATGCACATACGCACACACGCCAAAGGCACACCCACAAAAACCCACATACACAAACTGACAAAGACTGACAATAATACCTGTGAGGGAGTATAAAACAAACATATTGAATTATTATAATGAATTACCGACAGTCTCCCATACTTGACTGTAAATTATCACAGAGATTCTCTTACGTGTTACGTCTTGTATCTCTTGTCAACGGTAACTAAACTACATTCTAGCCTTACGTACCCGTAACACCAACACGGAGACTGTGTAGGACGTTGGCCACCTCACGACCGCACGTGATACAGGCACCTGGCCAGTCACCTGAGTGACCCTGACCTTCGTGATACATTCGTGTGACTGGTGGGCCGTCTGTGTGGTCGGGTACACCTCGCTCACTGTATTTCTTGATACTTACACCCTTACTGATAATTGTATCTTTCTCGACTTCCCTGACAACAGCGGGTGGAGAGCGGAGAGGTCTGGTTAAATATTCCACTTGCCAGCTGGGGGGACAGTTCTTACTGTAACAACTTGCCGCCCACAGATGGAGACGAGGAACCTGTGCCAGCAGCTTCTCACAGAAGGTCTTGATGTGTTTCCTGTCACAGACATGAGTGTTACAGAGGATGGAGAGACACGTGTTACACTGTTTATGTAGCTGAGGTGTACTGTTTGTATGTTAATGTCACTATGTCATCAAGCACGCTGCATACATGGCCAGGAAGCAGAAACTTTCCAAAGAATTGAACAAAGTTCATAAAATTAAATGTAAACAAGATCACTCTAATTAAGTTTTAGATTGCAAAAGGAATTATCTATGAACATAACAAAAATTTTAAAACTGCTTCATGTCTCGTGTTTAGACAAAACAATAAAAGACCCTGACACTCCCTTCCTTTGTCCTCTACAAGAGTTGTCTGCTCACGCCTACATTCTGTGCCAGCTGTCTGCGCCTCACTTTTATTTCTTTCAATCACTTGCTTCAGTCGTTCTCTAAACGCTTCTTCCTCTCCATCCCTTCCAGAAAATTGCTCTTCGTCTTATCAGCTTATATTATGGATTCTTGCCACCACAGTAACCACAGTAATGATGTATGGTCACTTGTCTGTGAGGTTAAGTGCAGCAACACATTGAAGCTCCATGGCCGCTGACATCCGCCACTTACACATCATTGAATCATCTAAACATGCCTTGTAAACAAATATGTTTCGCGATCACTACTCATGAGCACAGTTGGGAATACGGGTGGTTAAAGCTAGTGACACTGCGACAATCAATTATTTGAGGGGAGGATGACCCTCTGTCAAGCAGGACCGACACCTTACTCTATGGAGAGTCCCAGGCTGGAATATTGAGGCACCCGAGTATTTTACTCCTCTACCAACAGCATTCGTCACCCTGGGGTGATTAACGTCTGTAGAGGGAAAGAAGAGGGGGTAGGAAAGTAGCCTTGTGGTAGCGGAGGGTCAAAAGTTATTATTTCCTGCTGTTTATACTCATTTTACAATGCTGCTGCACTGTTCATGCTAACAGCCAAAGTAAAGGGTTGGAATAATGAACAGGAATTAAATGTTGTTGACAGACGCTTTTTGCTTTTTTTTACCTTTTTTCAGTTATGGTTAATACCTTTTTAATCTTACATTTTAGGGGTGTCCATGTAAGAGATGTGTCCCATTTCGTCAATGAGGACATACAACGATCCTCCACTTGCAGCTTGTGACAAGTCGTTGACGGCCTTCTCCACGTTTTTGTCGCCATTAAGATCAACATGCAGAAGGTGAAGCTGACTGACTAATACCTCTGGTGCGAGTTGCTTCTTTACTGTCTGCAGCAACAGGTGATACAACATGATGCACGCTGCACGACTCCCACTCCACGTACTGACAACGTAGACGTGGTGACCACACCGCAGCCACTGTATGGCCATCAGCAGCAGCACCACAGTTTTACCTGTACCGGGCGGTCCGGTGACAAAGAGTGTGGGAGGCGCCGTGTGTAGCAGGTGAACTTGCTCCGGGAAGAGTGTGATTACAGCAGTATAGCACTCTCCTGTCCACCACACGGCCTGACCCAGGGTCTTGACACTCACACGTGGAGGACATGTGCATGGCACACTCACTGTTGTCGCCGGACCACAGAACCTGGTAAAAAGACAGTAATCACACTACAATGACTGTTTAGATAAGACAAAAGAGGGTTGAAATTGTTCACTTCGTCAGGTACCTACGAGCTTTTATTTGATCGGCTGCTTAAATGAGATGCAAACTTATATATTTTAAAAAGTGGTCAACAAAGAGGAACCTTCTTTGCATGTTGAATAGTACTTCAGTCAATTATTAGTCACTTCTAGCAATCACCCATTTAAAGTTTTTTTATCTTTATTCTTTGTATGATTTTTTCACAGCCTGTCTCTTCATGAAAGAAACGGTACACGGACGTTTTACCGCCGGACGCTTCGGCGCGGGGCACTTCATTTCGGAATTTCACACGGGACCTTTAGCCGAAGTCAAGTGTGCGACGCCCCTTAGCTCACACATTTCTCTCGCCATTGTATCAATGTATCAGTGAACTCTCTCTCACCATCCCTCCTCATGTGAACCGTTAGCTCACACATTTCTCTCGCCATTGTATCAATGTTTTTTCTCAAAGCTGTTGCGCATAATCTGTGACAATCAAAGTGAACTGTGTGTGAAGTCTGTGTGTAAAATTTGTTTGAAATAAAGAATTATTGTGTAATCTAGTAGTTACTTTTATTCTTTGAGAAGCAAGTAAGCTCTCTCTCTCTCTCTGACATAATGCGGTGAAACGTCCGCACTCGAAAGAAACAGTTTAACAATAATGTTAAAATCTGTTGATAATGAAAAAAGGGGCAAGAAAGACAATTTGAATTAATTTTCCGCCGTCAAAAAAGAATGTCTGTTATGGACTTGCAATATATGGAGTTGACAAAATTGAAAATATTTTTTTTATTAGATAAACGAAAAATTTACTGTAGATTAAAAACAGATAGAAGTTTACAAAGTATTACCCAGCCTGCTGTTTTTATCAGTTAATAAACCACTATATTATTGTTTAGACTTAGAGCATTGTGATTATCATTTGTGACCAATATATTTTTTTAAATATTTACCTTTCAACTTAGTCTTTATTTCTTTCCATCAGCAATTTAATTTCTGTTTTTAGTATCACTTCATAGACAGCATATAAATTTTAACCATATTAGTATAATTATTATACATATATTTAGTTTATTATCGATATCAACATCTCTGTCCTCTCTCCCTTGATTACAAAAAGGGAGAAAACTCTGCAAATCTAAAAAGGTCCCTTTTAATTGTAAATATCAATTTGTCTTTTAATTAGGATTTAGTCTAAATTTATTAATGCAAAACCTTTCTATTAGTTACTACTTTCTCAATAGGGGGAAGCGGACGGCCGAGTGGTTAGAGCGCTGGCGTCCGAACCGAGAGCGCGCTGGTTCAATTCCCGATAAGCGCAGCAAACTTCCCCCAGTCGACCCAGCTGACGGGAATCGGGGAATGGGTACCTGACTCCATAGAGGGTTGGGGAAGGTAAGGCAGCGACCCTGAGCGAGGGAGAGGAGATGGGCACCACCCTCATGTAAAAAGCTGGCCCCGAGAAAAGTGGGGTCTCTAACACCTCACTCCCCAAACGACCTTTAAAGGTTATGGGACGACCTTTACCTTTACGTTCTCAATAAAAGAATTCTCTCTGTAGCCGAGTAAGGTAAATTTTATTATATTTACATAATTACACTTCTCATGAATTCTAGTCTCTAATGTTATTGTGAATTGTCCAACATGATTCATTTAAAAACAAATGTTGGATAGTCACTTCTTTGATTACATAAAGCGCAAAAAATAATATTAAAAAGTTTTCTCTCTTTTCAAATGATGTGTGTGGCCAATACTCTTTGTACGTCTGTATACTTATATATTGCATTTTACTTTTAAAAAAGTATCTGTTTAAACTTTAATTCTCATTCGCACTCTATTTTTTTTAGTTTAAATTCTCATATGGTTTTGTTGATAGTCGTTTCCAACTGATTGGGTTTTGAACCTTTTTTTGCAAATTATACAAATGTTCAGGAAAACCTATGTATCCTGTCAATAAATATTTCTTTTTTCTTTTGAGTACTTTTTAATATCTTTTGAGTACAACTCAAATTTGAATTTTATGTAGTTGCTATGGTGTTGCTTTAATTAATTGTAGGCACCGAATCTCCACTTTACCTCCAGTAAGTATACTATATTGAAGAAATTTTGTTGCGAGGCAATCTTTATAAATAAACTACTTTAATTGTTAATGTCAGTGTTGTGAAAGGAAAAAAATCACTACTAGGTATCTACCTAAAATTCTAAAAACCAAACGCTGTAGCATGACACATCTCAGCTAAGCAAAACTAAATCTTAAGAAAGAACCAACGACATATCAGGATATCAAACTGTACAATGATATTAATTAAGTTGTGATTGACATTTAATATGCAATTTGCTATGTGCACCTCCATTGACATCATGTTAATGCAACTAGAAGTTGTACATGTAAGTACACATAATAATATAGTCAGGATTATTGTATTTAATTCAGTGAACACGCGCTCACACACACACATGTGAACAACCATCTGAGATCACTGTACGGAAATACCGTGTTGTGTGTATACTTGCCTCGCTACTAACATCTTGTAGACCACATCAGTCATGTGACTGTGAGGTCCAGCCCCAGCCACACGTCGCTGCCACCAGTGTCCGAGTTCCCTCAGCACGTGACTACTGACGTCACACGGGGTCTTGGGGTCAGGCAACTGATCACAGCACAGACACAGACCAGCGATGTCGGCGGGGTCTGATGTTCCCAGACATCGACACAGGTCCTGTAAATAAACCACGGGCGTTAAGGTGTTAATCAGACCTGTCGATACTTGACAAACCTCTGATGTCGAGTGACATTAAGACAGAACATGTACAGCTACAACAAGAGGACTAACACATCAAACTTATCTAACACACACATCAAACTGAAAACACACATGAGAGGGAACATCAGATTATTTATTTTAGAGTTGCAGACAGCTACACACAAAGTGCCGACACTTTACTTACATCCTTATTGTCACAGATTGCAGAATGGTTTTTTGTTTTAGAAATACGCAACAAAAAATATTTAGTCTGTTCGATGTCAATGAAAACTATGTCATCTTAAAGGTAATGGTACATCGCAAAGTTGTAATGTACTCTCTCTTGGCTACCTGTGTACAGTGGTACCCGTAACTTATTGAAATCAGTTGCCAGGGAAATAAAATATTATGCAAAAAATGCATAAAGGAGTATGAAATAATTGACTTCTTAAAACTTTATTTAAATAATGCTTTGAATGTTTCGCAATTTTAAGACAATTTAGGAATATTTGAGGTATGCATCTATTTTGTAGCCGTTTATAGGATGTTTGCTTGTATCACAGGAGTTTTACACCTGTAATCAACACGACGCTCAAACTTCCTGTCAAGTGCGGGAAAGTGATGTTGCAAACTGGTGTTTGATATGATAACAAATAATCCTAGCATAGCATGTATAAATGTATCTTACAGCTACTGTGACATACAAACTGTAGACACTATATGGGAAATATTTCACCACTAAAGTAGACTCATGCTATATATATATAGTGTAACACGAAGGCTACACCGATATCAGTCTGGGACATAGTATGAATAAGTGACACGATAATTTTATTAAATTTCATAGAATTAGTGTTTCTTTTAACAGTTATGAATGGGATGATTAGTGTTAAAATGGAGTCTCCTTATTAATTGCTTAGAGTACACACCTGTTGTACTAGTACTTCTCTCAGTACACAAACTATATTCACTATCTCCTAGCAGGTTGACGGACACAAAACTGTGGATGGAATAGTTACCTCAGTCAGAGGGATGTCTTCAGAGATGGCCTGTTGCACCTGGTCAGCCGTGAGGTTTGGGAAAGCGATGGTCTTAGTGATGCGCAGACCGGAAGCGATGTCGGACACCAGGTGAGACAACATGGCCTCCGCCTTGTCCAGCTGTGACACGGCATCTCTCAGTTTCTTTTTGATGTTCTTGTTTATCTCTTCTTTTGACATAGATAGCTTATTTGCGGTGTTACCAAAAGCTCTCACCTCGCACACCACGAATCCGTAATGTCGGTGAATAAGAAGCACATCATAGGAGCCCTGTGTGGTCTTGGAAGAAGTCTTAGGAATGTTTTGGGGGAGAGGTAGCTGGGCAGCCGCAGCAGCGTAAACAGGTTCCCCCAGATACTGCCCGAAGGTAAGCTGACTCATCCCAACCAAAACTTCTTTATTCCGTTCAGAAAATTCCTGCAGGCAGACGAGAACTCGTTGCTTGGCAGCGTCATCTCTGACGTCACTGTCTAGAACGTTAGTAGGCCGATGGACTGAAGGCAGAACGACATCGGAAGAAGCAGCTTCAAGCTCAATGCGCTGAGATGTCTGATCATGTGGAGTCGGAAAGATGCATTCACCTGCTTGTCCATGTGCTTTTGTCTGGATGTATGGGCCTGCTGGTTCAGGTGGTGTCTGGATGTAGTCACCGGTCAGTCCAGATGGCGACAGAATATCCTGGTCAGCCTGTCTAGGTGATGTCGTCAGCATGGACTGAGATGTCAGTCCATATTGCATCGTCTGACTATACTGATATGCCTCCCGACGTGGTGTCGGATGCATGTACAGACCTGCTTGTCCACGTGGTGTCGTCTGGCTATACTGATAGGCCTGCGCAGTAGGTAAATTGTTGTACTCACCTTGTCCAGGTAATGTCGGCTTGTATTGACTTGTTAGTCCAAATGCTGTCTTCTGTATGTCATGAACATATTGCCCTGATGTCATCGTCTGGCTAAACTGACCAGTCTGTCCAGATGGATAACTCTGGTTACCTTGACCATCTTGTCCTGGAGGTGAATGGATGTACTGACAGGTGCGTCCTGTTGGTGTCCTCTGGAGATGTTGACCGCCTTGTACATTTGGTGTTGTCTGCTCGTACTGACTGGTATGTACTCGTGGGCCCGATTGAAAATGTGCTTGTATCTGTAATACCTGTGCAGGAGGTGTCTGAATGAATTGACCGTGATGTTTGTGTGATGTCTCATTGTTGTGACTGACTTCTCCAGGTAGTGTCAGTTGAATGCACTGTCTTGGTGAAGCCTCTAGGATGTAGTTACCGGCCTGTTCTTGTGGTGCCATATAGTTTGAACACCCGGCCTTGTGCTCTGGTGCCAGCTGGCTTACCTGTCTGAAGTGTCCAGGTGGTGTTCTGTGGTTGGAAATGCAAGACTCTTCAGCTGATGTTGGTTGGATACATTGACTGGTTTGTCCAGGTAAAGTAGGTTGGGTGTCCTGATCTTCGTCATCAGGTAGACTTGGATGAATGCTCTCACATGCATGTCTAGGCAGTTCCTGCTCGCTGGACCCTCCGACTCCTTCATGTGGTGTTGGCTGGTTTGACTTACTAGACTGTCCGTGTTTTGTGTTAAGGATCAGAACATCCTGACCACTAACTGACCCTGGGGTCATGGGCACGCGGTTGAAATAGACAGGAGGCAAGAAGTAGGCGCGAGAGTCGAGATCAGGGAACGCGGCCTCAACCCACTGGAGCCAGAATTTCTGTGCTTGGTCTGAAATGGTTTCCTGAGGCAAGATAGTTTATACCATGTTAGTATAGAAAACTAAACTATATCCATTGCTGGTCTCACAGTAATGAGGTGACACCTAAAATGAATTGCTTACTGTTCACAGGTTTGGGGTAACCTAGGTTATTTCCTAGCTTCGTCCCACCTTCCCCACATAGTTCACAACACTCGCTTTAATTCAAACATTGTCTATTCAATGAGAAATGAGATTATCATTTTTATTAGCAAAATATTTAGTAGCACCATTAGGAAAACCGTTGAGAGAATGTGTGTTGTATGAATATAATTACTATAGTTTAAGAGGGATGGAGATAAAAATTTCGGGATAAATATAGAGGAAAAGGGTACAAAACATGAAACATGTGATAACACGGAGTAGGTCAATCACTTCATGAACACCAAATTCATTTAAGTTAAATACAGTTAAATCGAGTCTTAGTCGTTAGACGTGTGTCACAGTTGTCGTGCAACTAACAAATGGAAACCGTTACTGTTTAGTATGCTTGAGCTTAATATTAAAGTTAGCTTTCATATTTGAAGAATTGTTTTCAAAATTAAAAAATACATACGATTAGTATTTAGTCTCTCGTGTTCTTAATGATGAGGTGTATTTAAATTGATTGCTGGATAGCTCTGGAAAATGTGTTTTACAACATGCCTGTAAGACCTGACCATACAAAGTTTGGCGAGAAACCGCAAAAGCTCGTCACCGGAAGTTAAGGAGGAAAGAAGCACTAGATACAGATACTGTATGTAAACAAGTGAAACACTTCTCGTGTAGACAGAGCGAGAGAAAGTAGCGGTGAAAGCCGCACTCATCGCAGGTATTTGATCCGATGGTAATCGTCCTCGCCAAGACGAGGCATAGAAGTAATTATCTTTTGCAGTGTTGTCTGATGATTAATTTTGTTGTAAACACGACGAAACTGTTTGAAAATTATTGTAACATCTGGACTTGCTGAATGAATGGTGAACGCATGGATATGAATATAGAAACATTGTCATGTGATAAGTAGTATAGGGCTATAGTGTTGGTGTCTCACTTCTGCTCCAGAACAGGCGGACGCGCTGGTAAGCAGACTGTCAGGAGGCGGGATGGGTAATTGTAGGGTGCGGTTGCGGTGAGGTATGTCGAGACGAGTAGCCGGCCTTTGGCGGCACTGGACCGTCGGGTGGACAAAGGGCCAGGAAGTCTCACCACCGTTTATCTCCCCTGGGATCAGTAGACCCGTGACCGCGGACCGCTTACATCACGACGGACATAGATCAGAGTCAGATTGGAATGCGGGATGGTAGTTGTCATGCAGGGGATCTCTCAGAGGAAAGGAGAGCATCAATCAGCCTACACCCGTTAATTATAGAAGTCCGCGGTACACCTGAAACAGGACAACAGAGCTACCTTTTGTTGTCACCCGCCGGACACAGGTAGTGAATAGGAAGCCAGACTGGACGGCGCCGGAGTCGTAGACTGCGTTACTGGTGAGTGGGGGTAAAGAGGGGGGGGGTGTAGTGTGGGCTGGAATAAGCCAAAGTGACCACCTGTCTATCATGTGTTGGCTACGTACGATTGGTTGTAGCTAGGTAATGGAATGGTTGAAGGTAAGACTGGAGTATGTTGGACCAATCGCGAGAGAGGATGATCCTCGCAGACGAGGATTTAGTACAGTGATCGGTCAAGACTCGTGGTCTTTCGCACCGATGCTCGAAGGGGAAGGTTGTAGCCGAAATCTGTTCAAGGCTGTTCAGATTCTCTGCTGTGAGTTTGTCTGGGAATCGTGACAACTCCAGCACAACCGACTCAGAGGTGTGGAAGACCCGCTCTGTCGCAGAGTGTACGACGCTTCATCTCCAGCATCTGTTTGGTCGCAAACAGTAGAGGCAAAGCTGGTAGATAAGTGTCGGTCCTGTAGGCGCTGTTAAGCTTGAGACAGCAGTCCGCCCTAAGGGACGTGAGACAGACACGTGGGGGGCACGCGGTGGTGCCAGGGTCTCAGCGCTTGCGAGGGAGTCAGCTACGACCGACGGAGCATCATCAACGGATTCTCGGACGTCAACAACGGAGGGCCCCTCAAGTGACTAGAGACTTGTGTGTAAAGATAAGTGGCGTGTGGTGTGTGCAGTGTGTGGTTGGATTAAGATTAGTTGAATCGTGGCTCATTAGATATCTGGACTAGAAGAAGGAGAGCAATTAGAATAACGGGACGCCCTAGATAACGACCATATGGTTATATTTGAAATTGTATCATTTTGCCATAATTTGTATAATCCTCTCGATGATTAATAACTTTCTTTTATACACTAAATTGCCTTGAGTTGTTCATTGGGGTTATGCGTGCTGGGGGCTCGAGCTAATTAAAGTGTTAATTGATAAGCAATTTAGTGTGAGAGCACGCGGTAAATGTCGACGTGATTTGGTAGAGGTATCGACAGTGTGATAGACCGAAGGACGGATCACAACCTCTACCATCTCCACGGACTCTTCCCCAGGAGTTTCGCGACAAACATACAGAAAACTGTACAATACTCTTGAGGACGGCGTTACCCAGCAACGACAGCGACCCTGGGAAGTCGAGGTCAACCTCGCCTAGTCACGTGACCAGTGGAGTGTCCCCATCGCGAGTAATTATTCCTTGTGTGTACCTCAAGTTCTTATTGAAGACTGTAAGTGTTACCTGTGTAGACCACAAAGTGGGTCCGAACTGAAGCGGGTTATTTCAGTGTCCTCAACACCCGAGATGAATAATCATTGGATTAAAACTCAGAAATGTAAGTTTGGGCTATTATGCCGGAGACTTAGATTGCTGAGAGTGTTTTGCAGGCCAACTATCTAGCGGTGTTAGTTTAAATGTTTGTTGTTTATCATTGCCTCCTCTGGCTATTACACCGTAAGATTTGTTTCTGTACGGCTAGTGGGGAATAATTGTTGTGTGGTTCTTGGTCCGGTACAACATATAACATGTGACCTGGGAGGACGAAGGTAATCTCTGAGTTCTTTAGTGAAGCAATGCGCAACGGTCCGGCGTGAATGTGTTGAAAGTGTTGTGATATCAAATGATATATACTTGGAGATATCCTGAATTGTAAAATATCCTATATTTATTTTATAATGTTTAGTAAGTTTGAGTATCAATACCTCGTGAAAACAAACATGAGGTGATAATGAAGTTTTTTAAAAACAAACTGCATCCAACTCCAAACGTCTAAGCCACATTCCCTGCTTTTCAATATATTAACAGATATTAACCTGTGCGACTCTCTTTGTCAGAATTAATCCAACATAGTTACTGCACCTTAGAACCAGTTTTCTGATTGATGAGGCTGACAGCCTTCTCGATTTGTTTTGGAGTGCCCCGGATGATGATAATCTTCATGTCCGTTACAGATTGATTCTGATGGAACTGGACTTCAGAAGCACGTGACTGCTTTTTGACTTCTTGAAGGGGGCGTGTGTTTCCTTGAACATAAACAAACACATTATTTACAAACTGTAATGAAATATGTTTTTAGTTTTAGTGTTCATATTACACAAAGACAAGTGAGAGGTAGATAATGTGTATACAAGTTATCTTTATTGCTTTGATCCCACGCTCTGTTTCTTCTGTGTAAAACATTTCGACTGATGTACACAGATAAAGCTGGTATAGACTGTTTATTTTCTAAGACATGTAATCTGTTATTATCTTTAAGAAGTGTTGATTGAATGTGTTTACAGGAAATAAAATTACACTTATTTACGAAGAAAAAGTGTCATCCTACTTGAGGAGGTAAGAAAAAATTAGTTTCTTCTGTAACAATTACAAGCCTGCTGTATCTTTAAATACAGATGATTTATATATACATAAGGAAAAAAACCTGCACAGGCTGAAAGAAATACAACCAACCATTGTCTATTAGAAGAGCAGCCTCATCATCGGTTACGGCATGGAGATAAACTTTGACCCGGCCACCACCGCCAGAACCTTCTCCACCACCTCCCGCCCCCTTCTTCCTCTTGACCTGTAGTTGGACAGTGAACATGGCAGACAGTGTGAACACATACAGTGAACATGGCAGACAGTGTAAGCATACATACAGTGAACATGGCAGACAGTATGAACACACATATAGTAAATATGGCAGACAGTGTGAATACACATACAGTGAACATGGCAGACAGTGTGAACACACATACAGTGAACATGGCAGACAGTGTGAACACATACGGTGAACATGGCAGACAGTGTGAATACACATACAGTGTTGTGCTTGATCAGATGTATCAACACGTGCAAATGGACAAAATGTCAAAACTGTTTCCGATAACTAAGATGTTAGTCCACTTAATACTTGCTTCTCTGTCTTCCTTTTCTCTCTGACACACACACAGTCACACACACACACACTTTCTCTCTGACACACACAAGCTATTCTGATTGTTAAAACAAACAGTTGTTACCATATTAGCAGCTCCAGCAACTTCCCGTCAGTGTCAATGGTGTTTGTTTTTCAAGAAGTGAATGTTCAGACCTTGCTATCAGTGGTCGTCCATGAAGAGGACAAACTTTGCTGGAAGCCGTGTCTCTCTATGGCCCTATCATAGGACAGGACAAACATCTCTGTGTCATTGCCGCTTATCGCACACTGAGGTGAGATCATTGGCACAGCTTGCTTTATTGATATACATCGTTACATAATGGTTTTATAACTAAATAGTTGCTTTGTGAGACTTTTATGAATAATCAAATAAGTAAATCATTAAAATCGCTGTCACAACATTCTACAGCGTGTCATATATTGGTACTCTCAGTGAATGTGTTTTAATTGATATTGAGAATGAGAGACATACACATATCTTTCATTGCTGTAACCATATTGGTTTCAGCAAAAGTACAAGAACCTACTCAAATATGGCCACTTACCCAAATCTATACAATTTGTATTCACAATTCACCTGTATTCTCACGCACCCACATACACATGTAGTTATACAGCACTGTCATACTACAAAAAGATTACAAGGATCCACACCCACTTCAAAACCCCTAGAATACCTTTCACCTCCCTCTCATCGCCAGAGCCCCTATACCCACCCTGACATCCTTCTATCTCTGCCTTCTTCCTACACACATTCACCTCGATATTCAATTCAATTTAACTTTATTATCTCACTAGGAGAAATTAAAAGACGTGGTAAAACAACTGGCTGATAATAAAACTTATAATAAAAACTTGATAACAACTTAATTCCACTCAAACTATCATCTCACACAAACACCTACAGTCCATGTAAATACCCGACTAAATAAGAAACAACACTAAAACTATATTCCCAAAACCACACACCCACACCCTCACACTCACAAATCCTTCCAACACTTATTCAGTAAGACAACAGACTGGTGTATAAAACTATTCCGAGAACGGGCAGTGGAAGCTCTGGGTACAATAAAACGTCTCTTGGACGGAAGAAGGTTATAATACTGAGCTAAAACATGTGTTCTATCTTTCACAATCGCTCTCGCTTTCCGTACTACTCGCCTCTCATACAACTCACTCAGACACTCCTGCTTCTCCCCAATCACCTTCCCACTCACACGCACAACTCTATCTAACACATTCCTATTACTAGCTCTCAATCCTCCATACCAACATAAAAATCCAAATGTCAGCACAGACTCAAGAAAACATCTATAAAAAGCACTTAAAACCTTTTTGTTGACATCCAGGGAACGGAGTTTTTGTAAACAGTACAATCGAGATTGACATTTCTTATGAATAACCTCAGTATTGGTGTTAAAAGTGAGTTTGTCGTCAATCACAGTTCCTAAATATTTGTACTGTTCAACACGTTCAACCTTGGCACCATCAATATAGAGGTCAGGGATAACAGTGCTCTTGCGTCTGAAATCAATCACCAGCTCTTTTGTTTTCTTTACATTTAGATCAAGATAGTTTTCTGTGCACCATTTATGAAATTTATCTACTACATCAACATAGGCAGAGTGTGAGTTGGAGAGGTCTAGGAGAGCAGTATCATCAGAGTATTTAATCAAGAGAGATGAATCAGTGCCACGACAGTCATTGGTATAGAGGGTGAAGATTACAGGCGAGAGACATGTACCCTGAGGGCTCCCAACAGATGTATTTCTGGAAGAGGAGAGTGCATGCTGGAAACAGACTGACTGGGAACGTTTTACCAGAAAGTTAACAATCCATAGGATGAGTTTGGGGCTGACATCAAGTTTAAGAAGTTTCAGAGCTAACAGATGAGGCTGTATAGTATTAAATGCAGAAGAAAAATCAATAAAAAGAATGTGTACATAGGAGCCAGACCTGTCTAAGTGAGAGTATGCATTGTGCAGAAGAGTGAGTGTGGCATCGTCAGTGGATCTGTGCTGTTTGTATGCAAATTGAAAGGGATCGAGGTGTTGTTGTGTCTGTGAGAGAAGTGTGCGAAGGATGATGCGTTCGAAGCATTTCATAACAATAGAAGTCAATGCCACGGGCCTGTAATCATTTAGTTCAACCGGGTTTCTGGTTTTAGGCACAGGACAAATGATGGATTTTTTCCAGATATCTTCTTATACCAACAACAGCCTTCAACCTAATAGTTTCTCATGGTCATTTACCGCACAGGTAAGCAATTCATTGTCAAACCACGTTGTTTATTATTATTATGCACGTTGTTATTATACAGGACTCAACCAACAAACACATGTTTACATTTTTACCTAAAACTTTGCCCTTTGGCAGATTGAAAATTGTATCCGCCACAAGCTATAAACTAAAGCCGACACAAAAGGGTCAGAGCATCGTTTGACTCATTGACCTTCATTTAGGGTCAACTCGTGAGTTTCAACATGGCGACCTTCATTAATCAGCACTAAACTATTGTAGAAGGTGACCGAAGTAAACGATGTATGTGCAAACCCAAATTGTAATCAGACTGGATTCAAAATGTCAGTATTGATCATGTCATCCATAATAACTATTTCCCCTGCACTTCACTCTGAGTGGCTGTTAATTATCGTTGTGAAAACCTGCTTTACAACAGGAAGTGCGAGAGACCAGAGCAAAGACCTAATGACAAAGTTATTTGAACACATATTAGAAAAGTTAAAATGTGGAATTACTGTCTTCGCATATTTTTGACATATTTTTAATCTTGCGATGTGTACATTTTTATGTTGTCGTTGATCAGAATGATGAGAGATAAAGGAGCTGCGCCCTACCAATGCAAATGGCGGCAACATGTTACTTGCCACAAACAAATACAATAATCAACTACCAAACATACTTGATCAAATAAATCTTACCTGAATGCGTGTATTGGACACTTCACAACGTCTATTTCTACAAATTAAGGGGCGAAATTTCTTCAAATGTCCTTTGCTTTCAAATAAAATGAACTGCTGTAGTTATCTTGAACAGCAAACAGCCAGGAGACAGGAAAGACAATTTCTTCTCCCTTTTCGGAAAAATCCGATTACTTAGATCGTCCTATTTATAGCCTATATGCGTAGATAGATGACAAGCAGCTGGCAGAGACAACCGTCAGTGTTTGTGTTCAGTCTGAATGTTGAGAAGCTGTCACTGTAGCAGTGCATCTCCAGCCAACAAGAGAAATGGCAAAGCTGTAATCAGGAAAGATTTCCAGGTGCTACAAATGTGATCGAAAATCTGTGACTTGCAATTTTCCCGAAGCCTCAACATTCGACAAACGAGGTGAACCTGCATCCGACCCATAAACACACTGAGACACACAGTTAGTGGAGAGGATGGTAGTGGAGTGATGAATATGTGGTCTCCACATTCACTGTGTAATGTTGGATAGTAAATAAGCTTTTTTATGAATCCAATCACAATTATGTTTTAATGTTTGGCGACCTGTTTCGCGAACATTTCACAAAGATTTGTGGGAAAAGTTATTTTGCATTCATCTTTAAACAAATATTAGGAAAAAAAAAATCCTGCAGAATTCAATGTATAGACTTGGACTATCAAGTAGTACCACGTTGTTTTCTTTTATCTAAAGAAATGAATTCCTATGAAACTCTTTGACTGATAATGGGAGTACATTGCATGAAGAACTGTAGTCTTAGATGTGCTTTTATCATTGTAAAAGAAGACGACGAGGCAAACAGTCAATTGAGCTTATATGTGTAAACAAATATATCTACAAACGTTCAACCAGAGTCGAGGACTGGTTTCGAGAGAAAAGATATAGCACCGATCACCTGTGATAAAGATTTACAAGCCATGGAGGCTCCCCTCCAGGACAACAAACATGGTTAGTTGTTACAATCTACCATTTGGATGTAATTTTCAGTAATTACCATTTTACTAATGTTTAGAAATCCAATGAACTGTATTCAACAAACTTCTTGTACTTTTAGTTTAAAGGTCTATGACTGGCATGCGAGACAAACTGCTGTCTACCTCGGATAAACTCATGTCTCATTGCTCCGATTGGATTCAGTGTGTCTGGAGCTCAACATGCACACACAAACACACTCTGCACACAAACACGTCTCAGGTTATTGCTTTGTTGCACCTAAACACACCTAACACCTGACCCCCTCACCTTCAGCCCCACAGCTCAACAAATATCCTCCTGTACCAAACCTTCCCAGTCGCCCTGAGCTGTTGCACCAGATGGCCGTTAGGGTCCATTCAAGTCTGTGGTGCTCATCACCGTACAAGTGGCTGTGATTATTTGTTTACACAGGCTGTCAGTCTGCTGATGAGGACTGAGACAGTCACAAGTAACACACCTCCCATGTTTGTTGTTACACGTTAATCGCAGGTACATGTACAACATCTACCGAATACTACACAGCTCGAAACAATGAACACGCAAACTTCTCATTTTCTACATTATTATTAATCGTGTTTGTATCAACAGTGAGAAATGTATTCAAGGTCTTGTAAAGTGAAGTTGCTGTGGCATTTTAATCATGACTCAGAGACGAAGGAGGGTTGTAATGTAGGCCTGTAGAGGGTTTAGTTGTTGGAGAAATTGGCTGCCAATAGGGACTTGCTCCCTCTGTTAGTCAAACTCTATAATGACCACTATAATGCAACGGGAAGTTTTGCAGAGCGAAGACACCCGGACGCCCGCAGTCAATCACTAAATAGCAGGGTGGGTTCACTGTTCTGTCGGCTCTGAGTCAGACAACAGCCACGGTCAGCACACCCAGGGGATAGTCGCCAACATAACTGTCAGTGACAAGGCGATACTCAACAGGTCCAAAATGAACAACCTTCGGCCAAGAAGACCCGCTGTCCCTTGTCCTGACACCTGCCATGAGACATGGATACGGCAACAGTGGACCTCACTCCTCTTCACTCATGAATGTCGCTTTGCCAGACCTTGCCACAATTGCCAAATCCACGTCTGGAGACGACAGTTAGACCGTTACTACGATGTAACTGTCGTGGAGTGTGATGATTATGGTGGTGGGTCCATCCATCATGGTGTGGGTTGGAATTGTGACGGCCTACCTCACCTCTAACTACCTCGTACAAGAGAACCGGACAGGTGTGGCATACAGAGATACTATTTTACAGACTCGGGTACTGTCAGCACTACAAGCTGTTGGACCAGGCGTCGGTCTTAAGGACGAAAACGACAGACAGAACATGGCCAAGGTCGTCAATGACTTCCTGCAGCAGTCAACCCCATGGATAGTTATCTCTGTTTCTAAAACAGACAAATGTTCATCGTTGTCAGCTGTATTGCCGTCCCATTAGAACAGCATCAACACTTTCGTTGGCAGATTTTTAAACATGCGCATATTGTAAACTATCTGTGGATTGGTGGCTCTGCTGTCGGTGGGTTCTTTGTATCGTTCATTACACAACTGGAATCTCAACATTTCCCGCCTCGCCATGATGCCAGACTGGAGAGTGGTGGATTGAGTCTGTAGAATGTACTGGAACTGTGAGCTGCTCAATGGTCATACCTCTTCAGTCTGATTGGTTCATGTATTAGTCTTATGTACTTGTATTTATGTGGGTTAGGGTTAGGGTTAGGGTGCACTAGGGTATAAGTATGTGATGAGGAAAGGTACTGCAGCATTGTCAATATTCACGTGTTTAAAGGTACACGGCGAGTATGTGATATAACAAAGCATGTCTACAATCATTTACAATTTTTCGCTAATAGAACACAACAATACTATTCTAGTATATCTGTATTTTATGTATTTAAAAAAGTAGCTTGTACTTCATTTTCGAGAACATGCATCACATTCCAGGATACAAACTGTTGATACAGTCGTTTAGCAGAGTACAGTAGCCCGCACACTAAAGCAGAATGTTACAATGTTACAACTGATTATAGATGTTGGTGTGATGGAGACAGACATGAGACTACAACAGGTGACAGGTGAGGGAGTGTGAAGTATGTTCAGGTGGCGAGTGGCTACTCCACAATCACGAGTTGTGATGTACACCGGGATATGGAGTGGAAACTGTCAGACCTAACAGGAGCGAGAAGTCTTGAAGCCTCAGATCTTGTGACGTCACCATACAGGGACCGATAATCGTACTGCAGACACACGACGACTTTTCTCTCCAGACCACGAACAAGCTCCCCGTCCGCCACCCACACCACGTCACTGCGGGCCGTAGCCACGTCCTCGATGTCATCATCCTCCATCACCCGCACTGGGATACCCGCTTCTTGCAGTCCTGTCACCATACCCGAGAACATAAAGTAACCCCAGTTCAACACCAGCACGTCTCTCCACTGTAGACAGGGTGGTGTGCCGCAAGTTGTTGAAGTGACGGTGTTTACTGTTGTCAGCTCATTAATCTCTGTCAACATACAAAGCATATTTATTCGTTGTCTTGTATGAGATACAACACACACGCATGCACATACACACAAACGCCAAAACGCACACAAACCAACATACGCAAACTGACAAAGAATGACAAGCCACCTGTGACGGAGTATGAACAAACATATTGAATTATTAAAATGAATTCCTCACAACCTCTCTTACTGGACTGTTTGTAAATTATCACAAAGATTCGCTTAGGTGTTACGCCTTGTATCTCATGTCAACGGTAACTAAACTACATTGTAGCCTTACATACCCGTAACACCAACACGGAGACTGTGTAGGAAGCTGGCCACCTCACGACCGCACGTGACACAGTCACCTGGCCTGTGACCTGAGTGACCCTGCCCTCGGTGAGACACTCGTGTGACTGGCGGGCCGTCTGTGTGGTCGGGCACACCTCGCTCACTGTATTTCTTGATACTAACACCCTTAGTGATAACTGTATCTTTCTTGATTTCCCTGACAACAGCGGGTGGAGAGCGGAGAGGTCTGGTTAAATATTCCACTCGCCAGCCGGGGGGACAGTTCTTATGGTAACAACTTGCCGCCCAAAGATGGAGACGAGGAACCTGTGCCAGCAACTTCTCACAGAAGGTCTGGATGTGTTTCCTGCCACAGACATGAGTGTTACAGAGGATGGAGAGACACGTGTTACACTGTTTATGTAGCTGAGGTGCATTGTTTGTATGTTAATGTTACTATGTCATCAAGTACGCCGCTTACATGGCCAGGAAACAAATTTTTATAAGTATGGAAGTTCCTAAAAAGAAGTAGTAAGCAGATCACTCTAAATAAGTTTTACATTGCCAAAAGGACTTATCTATCAACGTAATAAAACTTTCAAAAGTATTTTATAATATTTGTATCAATAGAATCAGTGAATAAGGACGTATGTATAAAATAGATGTAACTACAATATTTACACATGTATACAAATTTATTTCCAAAGCCTTGCCACTTCTGTGTGTTATTTATATCAAGGCTTAATCACTGTTGTTTGTTGCTCTCGGGCTTCCATGCAAACTTTCTACACGAACCTTAAAAGGTACAAAACTGCTTCATGCCTCGTGTTTAGACAAAACAATAAAAGACCCTGACACTCCCTTCCTCTGTCCTCTGCAAGAGTTGTCTGCTCACGTCAGCATTCTGTGTCAGTTGTCTGCGCCTCACTTTTATTTCTTTCAAGCACTTGTCTTCAGTTGTTCTCTAAACGTTTCTTCCTCTAAATCCCTTCCAGAATGTTTGCTCTTCGTCTTATCAGCTCATTATTATGATTCTTGTCACCATAGTAACCACAGTAATGATGTATGGTCATTTTGCGATCACTACTCATAAGCACAGTCATGTATACGGGTGGTTAAAGCTAGTGACACTCCGAGAATCAATTGCTTGAGGGGAGGATGACCCTCTGCCAAGCAGGACCCGGCACCTTACTTTATGGAGAGTCCCGGGCAGGAATATTGAGGCACCAGAGCTTTTTACTCCTCTACCAACAGCGCTCATCATCTTGGGGTGATAAACGTCTGTAGAGCGCGCGGGGGGGGGGGAGGGTGGGCCAGGTAACCTTGGGGTTGCTGAGGATCAAAAATTATTATTACCCGCTATTTATACACAGTTTTGAATGCTGCTTCCCCTGCTCGTGCTAACAGACGAAGTAAAAGGTAATGAACAGGAATGAGATGTTGTTGACAGACGCTCATTCCGTACAAACACCATTTACCTTATTTCAGTTATTGTAAACACGTTTTTAATCTTACATTTTCGTTGCTTCCATGAAAGCCTTGTCTTCGTGTCCAATTTCGTCAATGAGGACATACAACGATCCTCCACTTGCAGCTTGTGACAAGTCGTTGACGGCCTTCTCCACTTTTTCTTCGCCATTAAGATTAACATGCAGGAGGTGAAGCTGACTGGCTAATACCTCTGGTGCGAGTTGCTTCTTTACTGTCTGCAGCAACAGGTGATACAACATGCTGCACGCTGCACGACTCCCCCACCACGTACTGATAACGTAGACGTGGTGACCACACCGCAGCCACTCTATGGCCATCAGCAGCAGCACCACAGTTTTACCTGTACCGGGCGGTCCGGCCACAAAGACTCTTGGAGAAGCCTTGTTGAGAAGTTGAACTTGCTCCGGGAAGAGTGTGATTACAGCAGTATAGCACTCTCCTGTCCACCACACTGCCTGACCCAGGGTCTTGACACTCACACGTGGAGGACATGTGCATGGCACACTCACTGTTGTCGCCGGACCACAGAACCTGGTAAAAAGACAGTAATCACACTACAATGACTGTGTAGATAAGACAAAAGAGGTACAAGTGGCGGTTTGATTCCAGTGTGAAACAAGATTAGCATCTTGAAATTGTTCACTTCGTCAGATACCTACGAGCTTTTATTTGATTGCCGGCGTAAATGCAAACTTTGAATATATTTTTAAAAGTGGTTAGAAAAGAGGAACTTTCTTGGCATGCTGAATAGTACTTCAGTCTATCACCAGCCACTTATAGCAATCACTCATTTAAAGTTTTTTTTTAAAATCATCCTTTGTGTGATTTTTTCACAGTCTGTCTCTTCATCAAAGATACAGTTTCAACAATATCGTTAAAACATGTTCCTCATGGGAAAAAAAGGAAAATTTGAATTATTTTTTCGCCGTCAAAAACGAATGTCTCTTATGGTCTTGCAATATATGGAGTTGATAAAAGTGAAAAGTTTTTATTAGATAAAAGAAAAATTTACTGTCAATTAAAAACAGATACATGTTAAAAAAGTATCAGCCAGCCTTCTGTTTTTATCAGTTAATAAGTCATTATATTATTGTTTAGAGCATTTTAATGGTCGTTTTTCACGAATATATATATTTTTTCATATTTACTTATTCTTTATTTTTTCCGTCAACAATTTTATTTGATACTTTTAGTACCACTTGATAGAAAGCATATAAAAATTTAAACATATGTTAGTTTTATTGTTATACATATATTTAGTTTATTATCGAAATCAACATCTCTGTCCTCTTTCCCTTGACTACAAAACGGGAGGAAACACTGCAAATCCAAAGAATGTCCCTTTTAATTGTAAATATCAATTTGTCTTTTAATTAGTTTAAAATCTACATTTATATACGCAAAACCTTTCTATTAATTACTACTTTGTAAATAAAAAAATTCTCGTTGTAGCCGAGTAAGGTAAATTTTATTATATTTACATAATTACACTTCTCATGAATTCCAGTCTCTAATGCTATTTTGAATTGTCCAACATGATTCATTTAAAAATAAATGTTGGATAGTGTCTTCTTTGGTTACATAAAGCGCACAAAGTAATATTATAAACTTTTCTCTCTTTTAAAATAACGTGTGTGGCCAATACTCTTTGTACGTCTGTATACTTATATATTGCATTTTACTTTTAAAAAAGTACCTACCTAAAATGCTGAAACCAAACTCTGTAGCATGAGACATCTCAGCTAAGCAAAGCTAAATCTTAAGAAAGAACCAACGACATATCAGGATATCAAACTGTACAACGATATTAAATAAAGTTTGATTGACATTTAATATGCTATTTGCTATGTGCACCTCCATTGACATCATGTTAATGTAACCAAAGCTTGTTGTACATGTAAGTACACATATACAGTACAGGGTTTGTGTATTTCAGTCAGTGAATGCGCACACACACACACATGTGAACAACCATCTGAGATCACTGTACGGAATACTGTGTTGTGTATATACTTGCCTCGCTACTAACATCTTGTAGACCACATCAGTCATGCGACTGTCAGGTCCAGCCCCAGCCACACGTCGCTGCCACCAGTGTCCCAGTTCCCTTAGCACGTGACTACTGACGTCACACGGTGTCTGGGGGTCAGACAACTGATCACAGCACAGACACAGACCTGGGATGGCAGCGGGGTCTGATGTTCCCAGACACCGACACAGGTTCTGTACATAAACCACGGGCCTTAAGGTGTTAATCAAACCTGTCGATACTTGACAAACCTCTGATGTCGAGGGACATTAAGACAGAACATGTACAGCTACAACAACAGGAGGACTAACTAATCAAACTTATCTAACGAACAAATCAAACTGAAAACACACCTGAGAGGTAACATCAGATTATTATTTTAGAGTTGCAGACAGTTACACACAAAGTGCCGACACTTTACTTACATCCTTATTGTCACAGACTGCAGAATGGGTTTTTGTTTTACGCAACGCAGATAAATATTTGTCTGTTCGATGTAAATGAAAAATATGTCATCTTAAAGGTAATGGTACATCGCAAAGTTGTAATGTACTCTCTTGGCTACCTGTGTACTGTGGTACCCGTAAGTTATTGAAATCAATTGCCAGCAAAATAAAATATTATGCAAAAAATACATGAAAGAGTATGAAATAATTTACTTCTTAAAACTTTATTATAATAATGCTTTGAATGTTTCGTAATTTTAAGAGAATTTAGGAAGATTTGAGATATGTATGTATTTTGTAGCCGTTTATAGGACATTTGCTTGTATCGCAGGAGTTTTGCACCTGTAATCAACAGGAGGCTCAAAATTCCTGTCAAGTGCGGGAAAGTGATGTTGCAAACTGGTGTCTGTGATGATAACAAATAATCCTAGAATAGCATGTGTAAATGTATCTTACCAGCTACTGTGACACACAAACTGTAGACACTATATGGGAAATATTTCACCACTAAAGTAGTCTCATGCTATATATATATAAACACGAGGGCTACACCTCACGCCGATATCAGTCTGGGACAACATATGAATAAGTGACATAATTGTTTTATTAAATTTCATAGAAACAGTTTTTCTTTTAACAGTTATGAGGGGGATGATTAGTGCTAAAATGGAGTCTATTATTAAATGCTCAGAGTACACACCTGTTGTAGTACCTCTCTCAGTTTACAAACTATACGCACTATCTTCTAGCAGGTTGACGGACATGAAGCTTTGGATGGAATAGTTACCTCAGTCAGAGGAATGTCTTCAGAGATGGCCTGTTGCACCTGATCAGCCGTGAGGTTGGGGAAAGCGATGGTCTTAGTGATGCGCAGACCGGGAGTGATGTCGGACACCAGGTGAGACAACATGGCCTCCGCCTTGTCCAGCTGTGACACGGCGTCTCTGTTTCTGTCTAATTTTCTTGTCTATATCCTGCTGTGACAAGTTCAGTGTCTGTGTGTTGTCACCAAACGCCTTCAATTCACAGACGACAAAACCGTGATGTCGGTGAATCAGCAGCAGATCAAAGTCTCCCTGTTTGCAGTTCCGAGGGAGAGCAGGAGGAAGGTTGGCGGCTGTGGGGAGCTGGGCAGCTGCAGCAGCGTAACAAGGTTCACTAAGGTACTGTCCAAACAAAAGTTGACTCATCCCAACCAAAACTTCTTTATTTTGTTCATAAAATTCCTGCAGGCAGACCAGAACTCGTTGCTTGGCAGCGTCATCTCTGACGTCACTGTCTAGAACGTTAGCAGGCCGATGGACTGAAGGCTGAACGACATCGGAAGAAGAAGCTTCAAGCTCAATGCGCTGAGATGTCTGCTGATGTGGAGTCGGAAGGATGCATGCACCTGCTTGTCCATGTGCTTTTGTCTGGATATAGTGACCTGTTGGTTCAGGTGGTGTCTGGATGTAGTCACCGGTCCGTCCAGATGGCGACAGAATATCCTGGTCTGCCTGTCTAGGTGGTATCGTCAGCATAGACTGAGATGTCAGTCCACATTGTATCATCTTACTATACTGATATGCCTCCCCACGTGCAGTCGGATGCATGTACAGACCTGCTTGTCCAAGTGGTATTGTCTGGCTATACTGATAGGCCTGCGCAGCTGGTACATTGTTGTACTCACCTTGTCCAGGTAATGTCGGCTTATATTGACTTGCTAGTCCAAATCCTGTCTCCTGTGTGTCATGAATATATCGTCCTGATGTTGTCTGGCTAAACTGACCAGTCTGTCCAGATGGATAACTCTGGTTGCCTTGACTATCTTGTCTTGGAGGTGAATGGATGTACTGACAGGTGTGTCCTGTTGTTGTCGTCTGGAGATGCTGACCGCCTTGTACGTTTGGTGTTGTCTGCTTGTACTGACCGGTATGTACAGGTGGGCCCGATTGAATGTGCTGATCTGTATTTCCAGTTTGGGTCAGTTGATTGTACTGACCTGTCTGTGTAGGTTGTGAAGTGTGAATGTATTGATCAGCCTGTCCAGGAGTAGTCTGAATGAACTGACCGTTATGTTTGTGTGATGTCTCATTGTAGTGGCTGACTTCTCCAGGTAGTGTCAGTTGAATGCACTCATCTGCCTGTCTTGGTGATGCCGCTTGGATGTAGTTACCGGCCTGTTCTTGTGGTGCCATATGGTTTGAACCCCTGGCCTTGTGATCTGGTGCCAGCTGGCTTACCTGGCTGAAGTGTCCAGATGGTAATCTGTGGTTGCAAATGCAAGACTCTTCATCTGATGTTGGTTGGATACATTGACTGGTTTGTCCAGGTAAAGTAGGTTGGGTGTCCTGATATTCGTCATCAGGAAGACTTGGATGAATGCTCACACATGCATGTCTAGGCAGTTCCTGCTCGCTGGACCCTCCGACTCCTTCATGTGGTGTTGGCTGGTTTGACTTACTAGACTGTCCGTGTTCTGTGTTAAGGATCAGAACATCCTGACCACCAACTGACCCTGGGGTCATCGGCACGCGGTTGACGTAGACAGGAGGCAGGAAGTAGGCGCGAGAGTCGAGATCAGGGAACGCTTCCTGAACCCACTGGAGCCAGAATTTCTGGGCTTGATCTGAAATGGTTTCCTGAAGCAAGATAATTTATAGCATGTTAGTATATAAAACTAAACTATATCCATTGCTGGTCTCACAGTAATGAGTTGACACCTAAAATGAAATGTTTAGGGTTTCTTCACGGGTTTGGGGTAACCTAGGTTATTTTCTAGTTGTGTCCCACCTTCCCCACATAGTTCACAACACTCGCTTTAATTCCCACATTGTCTCCTCAATGAGAAATGAGATTATCATTTTTTTATTAGCAAAATAGCACCATAAGGAAAACCGTTGAGAGAATGCGTGTTGTATGACTATAATTGCAATAGTTTAAGAGGGATGGAGATAAGGTTTCAGGGAAAATATAGGGGAAAAGGGTACAAAACATGAAACAGGTGGTAACACGGGGTAGGCCAATTGCTCCATGAGCACCAAATGCATTTAAGTTAAATACAATTAAATCGAGTCTCAATCGTTAGACGTCAGGCGCCACAGTTGTCGTGCAGATAACAAATGGAAACCGTTACTGTTTAGTATTCTTGAGCTTAATATTTAAAGATAGCTTTCATATTAGAAGAATTGTTTTCAAAATTAAAAATACATACGATTAATTTTTTTAGTCTCTCATGTTCTTAATGATGTGTGTATTTAAACTGGTTGCTGGATAGCTTTGGAAGACGTGTTTTACAACATGCCTGTAAGGTGCTTGCGAAACTGAAAGTTCGAATTATGTTAAAACCCGATATTTCAAACTACAAAAAAGGTAGACATGTTCATTATTTAGAGTTTTGTTAAACCAGGATGGCTTTGATAACTCTGTGAGAATAGGTAAAAGTATGTCTGGTATTTGTCGCATCACAAAAACAGCCAACTACTGACCAGACCTGATCATACAAAGTTTGGCGAGAAACCGCAAAAGCTTGCCTTGGAAGTGAAGGAGGAAAGAAGCACTAGGTTCAGATACCTGTATGTAGACAAGTGAAACACTTCTCGTGTAGAGAGACAGAGAAAGTAGCGTCCAAGGAACTGAACTGAAGCAGATTATTTCAATGTCCTCAACACTCGAGAGGAATAATCGTTGGGTTAAAACTGCAAAATGTGAGTTTGGCCTGTTTTTGCCAGAGAACAATGTGATGTGTGATGGTTATTATGCTGTTTGAATAGCGTGGGCATCAGAAGGTTATGTTTGAACTACACACCTCATTGTTGCTGTGGAATAGTTACAAATACAGTGATACCTCGGTTCTCGAACATAATTCGTTCCGGGAGGACGGTCGAGAACCAAATTGTTCGAGAACCGAAGCAATGAAACCCATAGGAAATAATGGAAACTGGATTAATTCGTTCCAAGCCCCAGAAAATGCCTATTTACTGGTCTAATTTGTATATAATATGTAGAAAAACATGAAGTCTCACAAAGAAATAAGAAATAAAAGTGTATTTATTAAACAAAAAAAAAAATGTACTGTACAGTACAGTAAAATTGTGTTTCATTTACTGTACCTGTACAAACTTTATGGCAGGAGGGAATGAATGTGGAGGGAGGAGGGAAGGGATGGTTATTGTTTTGAAGGGGAGTCTCTTCAATAAAAACAGAGGGTAACTGCTCTTCGGGTGTTTCTGTTCTCTGTATCTTTTTGCTGAGGAGAATCAGTTGCTTGTCTGATTTTTTACGGAAGAATTTGTCAATTGTTTGCTGTTTTTTTTCTCCTTTGCAAATTTTGCGGAAAGTGGACATAACATTGTCATAAAAATGTTAACTGCTCTATTTGCTACCACTTTATCAGGGTGATGTTGTTCAACAAAATTTGCAATTTCTGCCATTTTGCACACATTTCATGACTCTCTCCACAAAAGTCACTCTCTCTCTCTCTCTGCACTCACACTGATGACGCAAGCAAGGCGCGCTGGGCCGAATGAACGCCATTCGGCTCAACTCGGCTCATCTCGGACGTTCGGATGTTCGAGTTCCAAATATTTGTTCGGATTCCAAGACAAAATTTTCTCGAATTTTCTGTTCGAATACCGATTTGGTCGAAAGTCAAGGCGTTCGAGAACCGAGGTATCACTGTATCTGAATTCCTTTAGTAGATATTATAAATGATTCGAGACTTACATTGCTGAGAGTGTTTTGCCGGCCAACTACCTAGCAGTGTTGGTTTAAATGTTTGTTTATTGTTTATCATTGCCTCCCTGGCCATTACACCATAAAATTTGTTTCTGTACAGCTAGTGGGGGGATAACTGTTGTGGGGTTCTTGGTCCGCTATAACAAATAACATGCGACCTGGGAGGACGAAGAGTTCTTTGGAGAAGCAATGCGCAACGGTCAGGTGTGAATGTGTTTGAAGAAAGTCTTGTGATATCAAATGATACTTGGAGATATCCTGAATTGCAAAATATGATATGTTTATTTTATAATGTTGATACGTCTAAGGCACGTTCCCCGCTTTTCAATATATTAACAAATACTAACTTGTGCAACTCTCTTTGTCTGAATTAATCCAACATAGTTATTGAACCTTAGAACCAGTTTTCTGATTGATGAGGCTGACAGCCTTCTCGATTTGTTTTGGATTGCCACAGATGATGATAATCTTCATGTCCGTTACAGGCTGATTCTGATGGAACTGTACTTCAGAAGCACGTGACTGCTTTTTGACTTCTTGAAGGGGGCTTGTCTTTCCTTGAACATAAAGCAACACATTATTTACAAACTGTAATGAAATATGTTTTTAGTTCTGATGCTCATATTACACGAAGACAAGGGAGAGGTAGATAATGTGTATACAAGTTATCTTTATTGTTTTCATCCCACGCTGTTTCTTCTGTGTAAAACATTTCGACTGATGTGCACACATAAGGCTGGCATAGACTGTTTATTTTCTAAGACATGCAATCTGCTATTATCTTTAAGAAGTGCTGATTGATTGTGTTTAAAGGAAATAAAATTACACTTATTTATGAAGAAAAAGTGTCATCCTACTTGAGGAGGTAAGAAAAAATTAGTTTCTTCTGTAAGAATTACATCCTGCTGTATCTTTAAATACAGATGACTTATTTAAATATATATAATGAAAAAAACCTTTACAGGCTGAAAGAAATACAACCAACCATTGTCTGTTAGAAGAGCAGCCTCATCATTGGTCACGGCATGGAGATAAACTTTGACCCGGCCACCACCGCCAGAATCTGCTCCACCACCTCCCGCCCCCTTCTTCCGCTTGGCCTGTAGTTGGACAGTGAACATGGCGGACAGTGTGAGCACTCATACAGTGAACATGGCGGACAATATGAGCGCACACACACACACACACAGAGTGAACATGACAGACAGTGTGAAAACACACACACACACACACGGTGAACATGACAGACAGTGTGAACACACATACAGTGAACATGACACAGTGTGAGCACATCAGGTACACAAGTCTACATTTCAACTTGTGGAAGATATGAACACAGTGTATAAAACTGTGAATGCAATGATGTAATGTGACGTGAATGTGACAGTGACAGTATGTGACAGTGTCATGACACACATTTCAATTCTGTATTGTGCAGTGCACTCTACGTCAAAAATAAAGAAAGCCACAAGAATTGTTCAAATATTTTTAATAATCTTGAAGACAAGGCTACGCGATGATTAAAGAATAGCAAACTGTAATTTAAAAAATCCTACACAAGGCTGACTACATTTCATCGACATAACCTGACCTGGTTGATGACATGTCAGTTATTTCCTGACCTTAAATAAAACAAACAACTGTAATGATCGTTAGCTGTTAGGTTTGTGTTACATTACTGTATGTGGACTGTTGTGCTTGATCAGATGTGTCAACACGTGCAAATGGACAAATTGTCAAAACTGTTTTCGATACCTAACATGTTACTCCACCTAATACTCGCTTCTGTGTCTTCCCTTTCTCTCTGACACATACATAGACATACACACATACACACTTTCTCTCTGACACACACACACACAAGATATTCTGATTGTTAAAACAAACAGTTGTTACCATATTAGCAGGTCCAGCAACTTTCCCTCAGTGAGTGTCAATGGTCTCTCTTTGTTTTTCAAGAAGTCAATGTTCAGACCTTGCTATCAGTAGTCGTCCATGAAGAGGACAAACTTTGCTGGAAGCCTTGTCTCTCACGTGGCCCTATCATAGGACAGGACAAACATCTCCGAGTCATTGCCGCTTATCGCACACTGAAGTGAGATCATTGCCACAGCTTGCTTTATTTATACATCGTTATATAAGGCCTTTATAACTAAAACATTGCGTAAGTGCGACTGTTATCAATAATCAAATAAGTAAATCATTAAAATCGCTGTCACAACATTCTACAGCTTGTCATATATTGGCACTCTCAGTGAATGTGTTTTAATTGATATTGAGAATGAGAGGCATACACATATCTTTCATTGCTTTAACCATATTGGTTTCAGCAAAAGTACAAGAACCTACTCAAATATGGCCACATACCCAAATCTATACAATTTTTATTCACAATTCATCTGCATTCTCACACACCCACATACACCTGTAGTTATACAGCACTGTCATACTAGGAAAAGATTACAAGGATCCACACCCACTTCAAAATCCCTAGAATACCTTTCACCTCCCTCTCATCACCAGAGCCCGTATACCCACCTTGACATCCTTCTATCTCTGCCTTCCCCCTACACACATTCACCTCGATATCTTCTTATACCAACAACAGCCTTCAACCCGATAGTTTCTCATGGTCATTTACCGCACAGGTGAGCAATTCATTGTCAAACCACGTTGTTTATTATTATTACGCACGTTGTTATTATACAGAATGCAACCAACAAACACATGTTTACATCTTTACCTCTAAACTTTACCTTTTGGCAGATTGAAAATTGTATCCGCCACAAGCTATAAACTGAACCGACACAACAGGGTCAGAGCATCGTTTGACTCATTGACCTTTATTTGGGGTCAACTCGTGAGTACCCAACATGGCGACCTTCATTAATCAGCACTAAACTATTTCAGGCGGTGATACAAGTAAACGATGTATGTGCAAACCCAAATTGTAATCAAACTGGATTCAAAAAGTCCGTATTGATCATGTCATCCATATTAACTATTTCCCTTTCACTTCGAGTCGCCTGCTAGTTATCGTTGTGAAAACCTGATTTAAAACAGGAAGTTCGAGAGAGCAGAGCAAAGATCTAGGAGCAATGACAGAAGCAGGATAAAGCCTACGGAACATATTTTTCCATAATTAAACAGACTTCTATATAAAAAAAAAGTTATTTGAACACATATTAGAAAAGAACAGTTAAAATGTGCAATTACTGTCTCCGGTTATTTTTAATCTTGCGATGTGTACATTTTTATGTTGTCGTTGATCAGAATGATGAGAGATAAAGGAGCTGGCGCCCTACCCATGCAAATGGCGGCGACGTGTTACTTGCCACAAACAAGTACAATAATCAACTACCAAACATACTTAATCAAATAAATCTTACCTGAATACGTGTATTGGACACTTCACAACTTCTATTTCTACAAAATTTTTTCACTTGTCCTTTGCTTTCAAATAAAATGAACTGCTTTAGTTATCTTGAACAGCGAACGATCTCGTAGACAGGAAACACAATTTCGTCTCCCTTTTCGGAAAAATCCAATTACATAGATCGTCCTATTTATAGCCTATATGCGGAGATAAATGACAAGCAGCTGGCAGAGACAACCGTCAGTGTTTGTGTTCAGTTTGAATGTTGAGAAGCTGTCACTGTAGCAGTGCATATCCAGCCAATAAGAGAAATGGCAAAGCTGTAATCAGGAAAGATTTCCAGGTGCTACAAATGTGATCGAAAATCTGTTTTGGGATTTTCCCGAAGCCTCAACATTCGACATAAGTGGTGAACCACAAACACACTGAGACACACAGTTAGAGGAGAGGATGGTAGTGGAGTGATGAATGTGTGGTCTTCATATTCACTCTGTAAGTTTCGACGGTAAATAAGCGATTTTATGAATCCAATCACAATTATGTTATAATGTTTGGCGACCTGTTTCGAGAACAACATTTCACAAAGATTTGTGGGAAAAGTTATCTTGCATTCATCTTTAAGCAAACATTAGAACAAAAATCCTCTTACTAGTCTTGTAAAACAGACACACCAATCTATTAGTAGTAACAACACGGTATAAACCTACAAAACACAGAACACATAAAATCTAGCAGCAATGACAGAAGCAGGATAAAACCTACGGAACATATTTTTCCATAATTAAACAGACTTCTATTAAAAAAAAAAGTCAGCTGATACCTCTAGAAATTAAAGTCTTCTTATCGACTGTTCCACATACACACTGAGAACCACAGACACAGTCCATCCCGAGAGGCCTCAGCCCCTGTTATGACCAACTACAGAGACCTCCAGCAAGCCTACAACAGGACATGTATCCTGTACGATCGAGTGGTCACACTCTTTAGAACTTCTTGAACATCTCTCCCCGTTGATAAATAATATTTCCTATAATAGTACACATTCCTCCTTATTTATTTGCTGCAAATAAGATGCACTGACGATTTGATATCAAAAATATAAAAGTTTTGCTTTGGGAAAATCCGATAATGTAGACGACTATGATTCCGCCATCTTGCCATCTTCTTCATGATCAGATTAACAGAGGTGACAGATACTGTCAGTGTTATGTAAAGATACACGGTTTGACCACCCAGTCTATTTGATGACAGGTGACTGTGTATTACTTGATGTTGTTAAATGATTAATTCATTTGAGAACATCGATGATATCACAACAGACACAAGAGCCGGAAAAGAAGTGTCTGAAGTATATTAATTGGTAAGCAATGAGCAGTGGCAGTGATGATTATTGATGAGAAATAATAAGTAAACAAAATTGGTCATGAATGTTGACTATCGGAAAGTAAACACAATATGTGCGCACAAATCTCTCAGTGTTATATAGAATCAAATAACACACACAGAGGCACATAGATGTACAGGTCCCACCCTTCACACACACACACGGATCTTTCAGTTTGTAGTAGTGATTGAAGCACAAGTCGTTTTCCTAAGATCTTGCGATGACTCATTTGCATTTTACGTTGGAAATATTAAGCTTACTAAAAATATTTATTTTGTTTTTATTGCTGTGTGGAAATATACCTTATCATTAGTTGAAAGATTACTCTTGTTTACATGTAAACCATGGAGATATCGGTTTAACACATCTCTAAACAAAAAGACTTAGGTCTGTTGTTATTAGAGGACTGCAATATCATACAATATCATTATTTTTTTTACCTTGTGATATGTAGACGTGTACATCTTGTCGTTATGATATGGCAGTAGACTATCAGCTGTCCAGTCAATTATCTATTTACTTGGTAATGTCCGATATTGTGCACCGTGTGTATGCTGCACATTCATGATTCATTCAATTACTTCATAAAGGATGATTTTACTTGAAAGCTTAGTATCCGATACAAAGTCAATCATGTTAGTAATAATACAGCTATTATCACTTTTATCATCATCAACACAGTATTACATTTAGCTACGTGACATATTTTCAGACGTGGTACTTACAGTGTAGACAATCATGCACAATAAATATCTCACTACACCTAGTGTCGCCTATGTTTGCTATCCTAGCTGTCTACCATCAAGCACAGAGCGGACTGACAGTCTATGTCCTGTCCTGACAAAGACCGCAGACGACAGTCGCTGCCTCTGATAGACTTGGTCCTGCTGAGGGGAGACCACTGTCAGCCATGTCTGGTCATCCACTGTCTGCTCCACAACAGGTGAGACAAGGTGTCGTCAGCCCAGGACTTTGTCTTAGGTGAGGGGTGAGAGGGCAGAGGTCACAGAGGTCATCACTATTTTAAATCAATTTTAGCAGCAGACCATTAGAAGAAGTGATGTCGGAAATGTTGACTTTGATGTTGTATTTAGTCATCGATAATTTTAACACAATGTTCAGCTTTGTTCACACAGTAGCACTGATCAAGTGTAGAATCTCATCTGGTCTCAATGTCCACTTGCTCTTTATAGCGGGGATCGAATCTCTGAGCACAGATTAGAGTGACTCAAGTCCCCTCTACCCACACGGAACATTGTGGGTGATGGGACAATTGTTCTACACCAAGCTAGTAACTAAAGCTATCTCACGGTAAGGCAGCCAGCCCTATAAACAGATGCCACATGCACACAGTTGTAGACAGTGCATCGACTGCCATGGATGTGTACACAACTAGTACAAGGGATGTAAGCACCGTAGGCAAGTGGGATGGTCTGCAGCAGAGTTATCATTTCAATGTCACCAGAGCAGAGCATGGACAGAAGACTACAGTCCGTAGACCATCTTTAGTTTATGAAGAAGCACACACTGAAACCCGCATTCTTGTCTGAAATTTCGGGCTAGCGATCAGCACGGTGCACGGAGAATCCAGGTGGATGAAAAACTGAATTGCGGATGAAGTCATGCTTCAGTGAAGCAAAACACTGTACAATCTTGGTAGTCGCGAGAAGATTTTAGTAGAAGGAAGGGATTATCTTTCTTATTTCCAAGAGACAGTACATTGAACCGAAACGTAGCAGACAAGGAAGTCGACTAGAGCTCTTACAATAGCCAGCCAACCAGCCAACCAGCCAGCCAGCGCCATTAACTCTTGTGCTTCGACGTGTGTTGCCGACTGCGTGGAGCAAAATGCCATCTCGATGGCTGTCAAAATAAAACCTCATTACTTTACATAAAGTCGACTCAAACAGGATAAAAAGAACGAATAAACAAACCTACCCATCATCAAGTCGGGATGTTCGCGCTGTTTTATCTTTAACGGTGTTTAACAGTTTTAAGGGAGACACTTATGAAGATAGTAGCTCTAAGTTAACACCCCGCCATCAACAAGCTAAGGTAAACAATCATTGTAAGCATCTGTTTTTCTAGTTATTGTTGGATTGTTAGTGTATGAGGCATAATTTTATATTAGGAATACTGTCACTACACATTGGATGCATTCTGCATTTTGTCACTTGGTTTAGTCACTCCTTGTGAATTGTTTGTGTGTGAGAGAGTGAAAGAGAGGTTGAAGGGGTAGGTGTGTGCTGGATCAAATTAAACGAAGAATTTAACCTTTAACATCTTCAGTAAAAAGCCGAAGAGCAAATGGCTTACCAAAGAAAGCATTACGAATAGCAAGTCGTGCGGTTCATCTTCGAGCTCGCTTATGTGAATGAATGAAGGCCGCTGTACTGACTTTGTCCTTCTGAAGTTTGCGACCGATCTGACAACGACAAAGGGTCCTTTCTGGTTGTTAGACTTGTCAGCTGCATTTGATACTGAAGATTATTATATATTTCTACACAGACTTTAACACTCTTTTAGTATTCCTGTTGCTTTGTCCTACTTCTGATCTTATCTCATGGACCGAACCCAGACTGTGTGTGAATGGAATATACTACATGCCTTTGTCTTGAGATATGGTGTCCAGCAATGGTCAGTTGTAGTTTAATACTTTTGCGCTTTTATAATAATGATTTATACACAGGAGTAATCTCAACCCAAGCCGAGGACTTCTGGCTCCAGTGGTTGAGGCCGCGTTCCTGATTCGACTCACGCGCCTACTTCCTGCCTCCTGTCTACTTCAACCGCGTGCCGATGTCTAGACAGTCGGTTGCTGGTCAGGATGTTCTGGTCCTTCAGTCAGCACCTGGAAAGGCTGGTCAGTCCAGCCAACCAGCGATGACTCCATCCATTGCTGGACAGAGCTGTCTTCCTAAGCCTCTTGGTGTTCAGGACAGTGACGTCAGAGATGACGCAGCCATGCAGCGGTTACTCTTCTGTCTGCAAAATATGACAGAACAGAAGGGAGAAGTGTTGGTTGGACTAAGTCAGCTTCAATTCGGACAGTACCTGGGTGAACATTGTGATGCTGCTGCTGCTGCTGCACATCTACCCTGTCCCTCCAACCTTCCTCCTGCTCTGCCAAAGAAATGGAAACAAGGAGACTTTGATGTTCTTCTTATTCACCGACGTTACGGTTTTATTATCTGTGAGGTGAAGGCGTTTGGTGACAACATGAAGACACTCAACATGTCACAGCAGGATGTAGATAACAACATTAGACAGAAACTGAGAGACGCCGTGTCACAGCTGGACAAGGCGGAGGCCATGTTGTCTCACCTGGTGTCCGACATCGCTCCCGGTCTGCGCATCACTAAGACCATCGCTTTCCCCAACCTCACGACTCATCAACTTCAACAGGCCATCTCCGGCGACACCCGGCTAACCAGGTTAGTACATTCTGTCCTGTTTAAGTACAGAAACATAAATCTCACCAGTGATAATAATTGCTTTTAAATAACATTTTTTAAATCTGCTTTTTATTGGTGGAAGACTGCTATTTTTTTGAAGATAAAGGTCAATATGTTTTGAGGAAGTCAATCTGGGACAGCTGAACATGTCTAAACTCAAATACCTGTTAAATTAAGAATTTAGGTAAACAATACCTAGCTTTTAAAAAAGTGTTGCATCGGTGTTCTAAACTTGCTCTAAGAATTATTTTATTTTTACATTTACTCCGTCTTTTATTGTGCATGCTTTTGTGTAGGTACTGAGGATAAAATGTCGCAAGAAGTAAATAGGATAAAAAGGAATCCCTTTTATGCTCTAGAAGAAAAAAAATGATCTTCACTCGCTTGTCTGCCTAATCACATCAGGTGAGCGAAACCAACATCACCTTTGTGCTATCCGTTGAGAATCTAGGATTCATTGTCACTACAGACATGACTCTTAATAAACAAGTTACAGCTGCATGCTCTTCTGTCTATTATGGAAGATATGTTACAGCTGTCTGCTAGTCTGCCAATTATGATAGACAAACTACTGCTCTCACTCTATTATGATAGACAAATTACAGCTTTCTGTCATTCTGTCTATTATGACAGTTGCAGCTGTCTGTCATTCTGTCTATTATGATAGACAAGCTACTGTTTTCACTCTATTATAATAGACAAGTTACAGCTTTCTGTCATTCTGTCTATTATGATAATTACAGCTGTCTGTCAGTCTGTTTATTATGATAGACAAGCTACTGTTTTCACTTTATTATAATAGACAAGTTACAGCTTTCTGTCATTCTGTCTATTATATAGTTACAGCTGTCTCTCTGTTATTATGATAGAAAGATACAGCTGTCTGTCAGTCTGTCTATTATGATAGACAAGCTACTGTTTTCACTATTATAATAGACAAGTTATAACTGTCTGTCAGTCTGTCTATTATGATAGACAAGTTACATCTATCCCTCAGTCCATCTTATGTCGCCCGTGTATCGTTCTTGTTCTTAATCGCTACGACCATGCTTCCTACAAGTGTGAGTTTGCACGATACAAATCTTGTGTTTATTATTGGTACTAATATTCGATCGTTTGTGGACAATTAAACTGAAAAAAAGAAAATTTTAGTAAAATAATTGATAATTAGGGTTGTTGAGTAACGATCGAGTAACTCTATGGATGTGCACGAAAAATTTGTTTTCAGAATAACTATTTTATATTTTTCTAAAGTACGGTACCATATTATTTTTAATATGATAACATGTTTACAGGGCCTGCAAAGAGGCAGTTTTAGTTGTTATGTTTACACTTGAATAAAATGCGCTCAAATGTCCGTCTACTACGTGAGTGTCATCGTCTGTGACAGCCATGTAATTTACATTTCTTTCTATTTTTCTTTTCCATGAGAGCCTCAATTTCCATGACATGTGCTGATAAGGGCTAACAGTCGGCATTCGATTTTTGGCATAATTTAAACGATTTTTTTTTAAAATTCTAAAACTGTGTTGTGTACCGCTTTTACAAATTGTAAAAATTGAGTGAACTAATTAAATTTATGGCTTCGAAGTCTTTAAAAAAGGGTTGTACAACTAACATGGGCTCACAGTCATAGATCATTGGTTTAAAATGTACATCCTTCTTGAGATGTCCATTATTGTTTCCTGACTTGACATGATCCCATCTATTGTAACATTTAGGTGTATACTTATATAATGAAGTCATTGCAGGTAGAAAACTATTATCTTTCAAAAACTATCATGTTACTAGGAGTCCTATTAAAAACTGTGTGAAATGTTATGATAAGATCTTCCATTACTCTGCAGTACATCTGAAAAAAAATCTTTGTCTTGGATTCCTTTACACTTCACACTATTGGTTCTGTTACAGGACCTTGTGATGTCTGGGAACATCAGTACCCGCGACATCACTAGTCTGTCGTTCTGTGATTCATTGTCTGACCCCAAGACACCTGTGTGACGTCAGTAGTCACGTGCTTGAGGGAACTCAGACACTGGTGGCAGCGACGTGTGACTTGGGCTGGGACATACAGTCACATGACACCTGGGTGTACAAGATACTGGTAGCTAGCGTGAGTAACAGAATGTAGGTATATGAATAATACTAGGATGTATTGTGGGGGCCTGGGGCCTGAAACAGTCAACAACACCTTCAATGTCTACAAGAGTCTGTACTTGAACTAATAGTGAAGTAAAAAGGTTATGTTTTATATTGCATCGATTGTAAATTCTCTTGTAAAATAACGTTGTATCTTAGCAAGATGACAGTTGGACTTGACAGGTACAAGTTCTGTTGCGATGTTTGTTTCGGTGATCTGATCCAGATTTTTTAGTCCTGTAAAACAGCTACAAAGATAAATCCACAATCTCTTTAGCCTCAACTGAAGGAAACAGTTTATTTGTCTGTCTTATAATTCAGTAAAACCTTAAGATTGGAAACAGTACCCGAGGTCTTGTGTTGTATAGGCTGCACAAGATCTCCGCTACTTAATTAAGCAGAATTAAATGGCTTTTAATGTTTGTAAATGCAATCAAAATAATATTTCAATCAATTTTATCAGAGTACATTTGTTATTTACCTTCTAGTAACCCTGACAGTGCAAGCTATTTGCATGTATTTTATATTATAAAAAAAAAAAAATGTGCGAAGTTTCATCCTATGTTGTTGTACTTTTTGCTTTAGTGATTAAGTATTCAAATGTCAACAGTTCTTACTGTCCTTGTAAAAAGCTGTATATCGTTCATCTTAGTTTGGGTTAAAGAAACGACAGAAAGCTTTATTTCCATTTTTTAAAATAGCAACGACGAACGTTTCATAGGAAAACAATAAAAAGTAAGGTGGAAGGGAACAGTAATTTAACAATACATTCTAAAGCTTACTACATAATCTATAGGTGCACACAAAGATTTATTTAAATGTTAACGTTTTTAAAACGAATCTTAATTTTGTTTCTTATTGATTTGAACAGGTTCTGCGGTCCGGCGACAACAGTGAGTGTGCCATGCACATGTCCTCCACGTGTGAGTGTCAAGACCCTGGGTCAGGCCGTGTGGTGGACAGGAGAGTGCATATACAGTGCTGTAATCACACTCCTTCCCGGAAGCAAGTTCAACCTGCTCACACACGGCGGCCTCCCACACTCTTTGTCACCGGACCGCCCGGTACAGGTTAAAACTGTGATGCTGCTTCGCTGATGGCCATACAGTGGCTGCGTTTTGTGGTCACCACGTCTACGTTGTCAGTACCTGGAGGGGAGTCGTGCAGCTGCAGCATGTTGTATCACCTGTTGCGCAGACAGTAAACACACTACAGTCAGCAGGTGTGTCCCGTCAGCCTCACCTCCTGCTGTATCATCTTATTGCGATAAAGAGTGGAGAAGGCCGTCAAGGAACTTGTCACAGGCGGCGAGAGGAGGGTCGTTTGTACGTCATCGCCTGATGAAGTAGGGAGTTATGGGTCAGTTGTACAGCGTGTGATGTGATGATAGAAACACCTGGTAAATGTTGTTCGCATTTATTTAGATTCAACACTATTTGGTGCTCAACAGGTAATTCTGTATTTCCTCAACAAATGTGTTACACTTAATGGAGGGTGCTATGTTGTCAAAATGACATTTGTCTTTTGAAGTTAATCAGCTGTTACACAGATTTCTCTGTTGCAAATCACTTGTCATTAATGTCTCATCACTTATTTTATAAGTTTCATCGTACACAGCATACACAAACAAAATCAAACATTAAAGACAGTACACCAGTGAACGCTCGTAGCTACGTTTTAATTACAGCTACAGATCAGCAACTTTCAGAACTTTGTGTGACAAGCTGCTGACAGAAGTTCTTCACCTCCATCTGTGGGCGGCAAGTTGTTTCAATAAATACGCACCCACGGCTGGCAAGTGGAATATTTAACCAGACCCCTCCGCTCTCACCGGCCGTTTCAGGGAAATCGAGCAGGACTGGAGAATCACTAGACACTGTGATGTACACCCGTACAGTGAGCGAGGTGTGTCCGACCACACAGACGGCCCGCCAGTCAGACGACTGTATCATCGAGGTCAGGGTCATTCAGGTCGCTGGCCAGGTGACTGTGTGACGTGCGGTCGTGAGGTGGCCAGCTTCCTACACAGTCTCCGTGTTGGTGTTACGGGTAGGTGTGTGTATTGTGTAGCGTAACGTTGTTTACACCTGAATATTTGTGTGTGTGTGTGTGTGTGATAAATAACAAACGGGTGAGAAACAGTCTAGTAAGAGATTTTGTTAGTGACGTGAGTCTGTTAGTTTACGTCACCACGTCACGATGCTATTGTTTATATCCATGTTGACAGAGAGCAGCACAACATCTACAACATTGACCTCCACCAGCGGCGGCACAACACCACCCTGTGTACAGTGGAGAGACGTGCTGGTGTTGGACTGGTATGACGGTAGTGATCAGTTGGGTGTCGTCACAGGACTGCGAGAAGCGGGTATCCCAGTGCAGGTGATGAAGGATGAGGACATCGAGGACGTGGCCACGGCCCGCAGTGACGTAGTGTGGGTGGCGGGTGGACGTCGTGTTCGTGGTCTGGAGAGAAAAGTCGTCGTCTGTCTCAAAGACCCTGATTATCAGTCAATTAAATCTGACTTGGTACGACCGTACACCCGTAGCTCTTTCCGACTTGACCTTATGTCCCGCTGTACGTCACAACTTGTGATTGTCTCCCCTGATAGCAAGGCGCTTGCAGGTGACTGACACTGACATTATTTTGTCACCTGCTGTATTCACGTGTCTGTATGTCTGACATCATCAATTGTCTTCAGTCTTTTTCCTCTTCTACACTCAGTCTATCACTACGTCATCAACTCTTGATGCCATACACATGACGTCATTTTTTCTGACAACACGAGGTCCGTGTCTCTGTTTATACAACAACTAGTGTCAACATTAATATCATACGGTATGCACACTGGATCTTTTTTACACAACAACAGTGTAAAATTTAAAATTCATCACAATGATACTCATAAATAAATTATTTAGAGTATATTCACATTAAGTGTGTCTGTTTGCAGATGTACGTGTTTGTGAGTGGGTGTGTGTGACTGTGCCATCACATACGTGGGTCAGTCTACACGTGTGATATGTGTGTGAATGTGTCAGTCTACAGATGTGATATCCGTGTCAATGTGTCTATGAGAGGTTAAAAAAGTTAGTAATTAAACTTTTATTTCATGAGAACCTTTTTAAAGAATCTTGATTGCCAAATCAACAGTAGGATTTTCTATAAAAGGTATTGTCTTTGTTTATAGAAAGTGCCTATTGGTCTGTAGACAATTTTATCATATAAAAACATCGTCAGAACAGATTCTGTTGTTTAAAAATAATAATGGTGAGAATTTTTAAAGCGTAATATCTCCGCCAAAGGAAACTCAGTGCCGTGAACAAGATCCCACAACAGTAACAAAGATGTAGAGCAAGGTCACAAAGTAGTAACAAAGATGTAGAACATAATAATAACAAAGATGTAGAACATCACACAATAATAACAAAGATGTTGAAGGAAGAACAGCGCGAGGACGCGCTGCGTACTGCCCGTAAAGGGAGATAACTGTAGATGTAACGGTAACGACTCCAGAGAATAAGGTCAGTGACATCAGAAGAATACTGGGAATACGTTGAGAAATCTTGAGAATATGAAGAAATATTATCTTATTAAAATGGAAAAAAGTGATCGTCACTTCAGTTTACTCACTGCATGTCCAGGTCGCCGCTGAAGCGAGTGAAGCAGGCGGAGTGGAATCTCTCCAATAGATCCAAACAGTTCGCACTTCAAATAACATCATCTGCAGTCCAGCCGCACAGCAGTAAGGGGAGAAAACACAGCAGAAACACATGTAAACATGAAGGCAGAACAATTTTATCCAAATAGAAGCACGACCACAACAATAAAACACAATCAAGGAGAGCCGATACTCTCAGCCTGTGAGGCAAAGGGACATAACACGTGATATGCATGCCAAGTCTCGTCGTCTCGCTTTCTTGGTTTGACAATCAACAATGTGACAGTTTGCACATTTTTTTATTTGAATCCAGGTACGTGTGCAAAGAGATCGTGTGTGTGTGTGTCTTTTACCAACTAACAGACCGGAAAACACGAGTCTCTCTGAGACCGCCCTTGACCCCGAGTCACTGATCAGCAATGAAGGTCCGTGGTCTCAGGGTTACTTCCCTTTGATGCTCAGTCTTCGTGATTCACATCGGTTACTGCGGCCATCAGACCTGACTTTTGTAAGTCACAGGCTCACAGAGCTAAAGGGACCACAGGCATGGAGAGTGATTTCAGGTACGTGTGCGTACATCATGTGTTAGTGCACACGTGTGATTGCACATCTGTGTCAGGGTGAGTTTGTGTACAGTATTGTATAGTTTGTAGATATTATTGTATAGTTTGTATATAGCATTGCATAGGTTGTGTACAATATTGTATAGTTTGTATATAGGGTTTTTTGAGTGAATATATTACTGTGGGCTCTCTGTCTAAAACTCTATGCCCACCTAGTTATTACATGGAAATACGGGAAAAAAACTGTGAAAATTATGTAATAATGTGGAAATGGAATTTGTTTCTATTTGTATACAGAGGAAGACAACTCAGTAAGGAGAAGCTAGGTGTGCTAGAAACCAATTCATCGAATAAAATTTCTGGAAAAAACGCTTTCATGCTTTGAAACTTTTATTTTTTCATTTAATTATTTCCATATGGTCTTCATCATCGACTCATAGAACAGAATCAAACCTTTTGATTCTTTGAAATTTGTTAATGTCTGTGACATTGTTTTTCACACCTCTGTGATTTACTGGGCTTAATGTCTTGGTCTCCGTCGTTAAGGTCGGTTAGTCACTAATACACTTTATTCAGATCTCGACTCAGCCATGTTGTTCATTTTGTTTCCTTGGAAGCCTTGCGCTTGACACCATGCCTTGCTTCTCATGAGTAGGAGAAATAAAAGAAACAATAGAAAAAAAAACTCCACAAGCAGAAAACAGTTCATTACCGAAGTAAATAGTCTCCCTTAGTCAAAGTGAAGATTACCAAATAAATATTGATATCGAGCAATATCTACAAAATCTATCGCTGGTTTTGCTTTGCTTTTTTTTTTCTTTGATTTTTTTTTTTTTTGGGGGGGGGGTTGTTTTGGAGAAAGTGTGATTAGTAACGTTAATTTTGATTTTTCTGTTTGCCTATGATGATTTTGTTTTAATAAATACAAGCTTATTTTAGTTCTAGTCATGGAGAAACAGCAGTGTTATTGAACTTAAAGTTTTAAACTAGACACAAGAACAGAATGGTTAGTATAACACATGAATTAAGGTTGTTGAAAAAGGACTAATGCGGGCTATCACAATCACAATACGGTGGACAACAGCCTAAGATGGTAACAAATGGCCAGGTAGGGCTACCCCAGCAGAAGCAGAATCTCAGGTCATTCAACTCCACGTGCTTCATGGTCTGACTCCAGTCTGACTGACAGTCACGTGTACTGGGAGGGGGAGGGGTGGGGAGAATGGGTGATTTGTCTCCTGTAGTAAATGACATGGACAGGTAATGACAGGTGAGCGTGTAGTCTTGATGTTACAAACTGTACCTAGACACACAACAACCTCACATTTGTACTACTGTGACATCACCGCAGATACAGCAGACTTGTAGTATATACATCCTCAAATTTGTTTGTGTCTATGCGTTGTTTCTAACAAACTTCAAATTCAAGAATGCTCATTATATCTTTTATTTTGTTTTATCTAAATAGCATTGGTTCAATCTTAATGCCAACATTCTAGAGGCTTCGAAATATTTTTTTTCAGTTCAACCCCTTTCTAGATGAACACATTTTTTAAAAAATATTAGAAATACTTTAAAGACTTTTTGTATTTACAAGGGTATTGACAAATGCTTCTCAACTGAGCATGTCAAGTATATACAAAGTGGTGCACTATATACAGTAGTATCTACAGCTATATTGTTGTAAAAGTACAGCAACACATGTCAAAGTGCATCTTGAATGGGCATAGTTTTGAAAATAAAAGCACAATATATTATAGATATGATGATATTATGGAGATCAGCTGAGAAAAGAAGACAAGAAGTAGGGAAGGCAGCCTTGATGTGGGAGAGGTAGAGACACACAAAACTACATCACGTGACAGAGGTACGACTGTGGCTCGTGTTCACGTGGCTAATCGTCAGGAGAGACAATCACCAGTTGTGACGTACACCGGGACATCCAATGAAGTGGGACAAAGATTGTATGATGCTCCAGACACACCACGACTTTCCTCTCCAGACCACGAACACGATCTCCGCTGGCCACCCACACTACGTCACTACGGGCCGTGGCCACATCCTCGATGTCATCATCCTTCATCACCTTCACTGGGATATCCGCTTCTTGCAGTCCTGTCACCATACCCGAGATGTCGGTCACGTCACCCCAGTACAGCATTAACATGTCTCGCCACTGCAGACGAAGTGTTGTACTGTCACTTCTGGAAGTTTCTGAAGATGCCTGGCCATTCTCTGTTAATATTTAAAGTGTGCATAAACAAAACGCATTCATATATATAGGAGGGTTCCATAAAAATGGAAACAAACCTGAAATAAAATCCTCATACGCATTATAACGTTTATTCCTTGTTCACCTACTTCACTAGTCATGACGCTATTGACAGGCCAGGAACTAGACATATTTCAGATTTTAAACACTTTTCGGCCTTAAATATATTTAGATAATAATTTACACTATGACACAATGCACAAAAGAAATTAAAATATTTATTTAACTAAAACTGTTTTTAGTAATTTAAACTAAGTCAGGCTTTAATTTCTTACATCACAAATTGTTGTATGCGGTTACGCAAAGCATGGAAAAGTATAGAAGAAATTAGTTCCTGGTATATAAAAACGTTAAACAATATCCACACCTACCTGTAGCATCAACACGGAGACTGTGTAGGAAGCTGGCCACCTCACCACCGCAAGTGACACAGTCTTGCGGCAGATGACTTGTGTGACCCTGACCTCGGTGATACAGTCGTGTGACTGGCGGGCCGTCTGTCTGGTCGGCCACACCTCGCTTACTGTACGGGTGGACATCATGGTACTCAGTGATCTCGCTGTCCTTCTCCACTTCCCTGACGACGGCCGGGGGACAGCGAAGGGGTCTGGTTAGATGTTCCTCTTGCCAGCCACGGGGGGCAGCTCCATGATAATAACTTGCCGCCCAAAGATGAAGCTGAGGAATTTGTGTCAGCAGCTTGCCAAGGAAGGTCTGGACATCATGCCTGTTACCAACATGAGTGTTACAGAGGATGAAGAAAAGTTACCAAGTGTATGGTGCTTATTTCCTTTTGCTTTCAATGTTCTTTGTGAGGATATGATAAAAGCTACATAAGCGAAGTTTGGTGCTAAAATATTTTTCTACATCTGAGTTATTTATGACTGTCTCACAATGTGTAGGTAACATCTATCAGAATCAACAGTAGTAATCGTTTAACGACACATAAGATAAAGCAACACATGTATCCACCAATGTTTCATTTCCTCACATTCTGTGCAACTTACTTTGGTCCTGCTTCATCCGCGATGACATATAATTCCCCTTCTGTCGCTGCCTGTGATAAGTGTTTCGCTGCCTTGTCCGCATCTTTCTTATCGTTAAAGAAATCATACTCCAGAAGATGGAGATGTTCAGATGATGCCGCTGTTGTCGGATCCTCCTTTATCGTCTGCAGCAGCAGGTGATGCAGCACTCTACACGCCAAGCGACTACCTTTCCATGTAGACACAACGTAGACGTGGTGACCACACCGCAGCCACTGTATGGCCATCAGCAGCAGCACCACAGTTTTACCTGTACCGGGCGGTCCGGTGACAAAGAGTGTGGGAGGCGCCGTGTGTAGCAGGTGAACTTGCTCCGGGAAGAGTGTGATTACAGCAGTATAGCACTCTCCTGTCCACCACACGGCCTGACCCAGGGTCTTGACACTCACACGTGGAGGAAATATGCATTTTACAGACACTGTAGTCGCTGGTCCACAGAACCTGTCAATATATAAAGAATGTTTTCAGGGAAACATGTTTGCTCAATATCTCTCCTTCTGCTTTCTAACTAGTCATTGTTTTCCTATTGATTATCTTAAGATTTTTTTTATCTTTTTAAACTTTCTATTTAATAAAGTATATTCAAGAAGACCAAAAAAAAAAAATGAATTCGGCTATACCTTACTTTTTGCTGTTTTCTCTGCAATCTTGTAAATTATCTTTTTGATTGTTCTTAGATTGACATGTTCTGGGGCTGCAGTTATCGTGAACAAATTAGCAAACTCTAAATTAGCATCGACCTGGCTAAAAGAGTTTTGTACAGATCAAAGGTCATGTGAGGGTCAGGTCCAGCCACAGCCACACGTCGCTGCCACCAGTGTCCGAGTTCCCTCAGCACGTGACTACTGACGTCACACGGGGTCTTGGGGTCAGACAACTGGTCACAGCACAGACACAGACCAGCGATGTCAGCGGGGTCTGATGTTCCTAGACATCGACACAGGTCCTGTAACACAACCACGTGCTTTGAAGAAGAAGAAAAAATTACTACTATATGGTAGCACTGCTGCTGGAGGAATACACACTATTTAAATAAATGTGAAAATGGAAATGTCATGTAAAGGGTTATGAATATCTAATTGACAGGAGACGAACATATCGAGAATTAACAATTTACTTCAAGGCTGTATATTGATAGTGAGATATGCACATTACAGCTGTATATGGACAGTGAGATACCCACATTACAGCTGTATATGGACAGTGAGAAAGTATAGTGCGTCACACGGGTATCGGGCCGCATACGGATAGTATGCGCTCCTCCGGGTTCGGGGGTAGTTGTTTGCTCCTACTCTAAAAATACCATTTCTTTACCTGACTGAAATGAGGTAAGAGAAATCCACACTATAAGAGAACTTGGTAGAAAAATAGTAGAGAAAAATAGAAAGGACGATGCGTCACAAGAGACCATATTTTTGCAGAGTAAAGGGACCCGCCGAGAAGGTAGAATGCTAACAATTTGGAAGATATTCCCAGCGAGGCCTAGAAGTCAATAGTTATGTAATAAAAGAAAGCCAAAGCTAGTGAGAAAATGACAAGAAAATGAGTACTCGATCTACTTTGTTCTTCTGGGTTTAAAGAATGTTAGTTAACTTTATCCGACACATTTTTCGCTGAACAAATCTTTAAAATACCAATTTGAATCCTTTCTTTTTTGAGACATAATGCTACTACAATCCTTACTTGGCTCAGCTGGGGATCATCAGATATAGCCTGTTGTACCCAGGCAGTTGGGAGATTAGGGACAGCGATGGTCTTAGTGATGCGCAGATCGGGACAGACATCAGACACCAGGTGAGACAACATGGCCTCCGCCTTGTCCAGCTGTGACACAGCCTGTCTCAGTTTCCTTTTAATGTTACTGTTTATATCCTGCTGTGTTAAGTCAAGTTCCCTAACATTTTCACCAAAAGACTTCACCTCACAGACGACAAACCCGTAATGTCGGTGAATAAGAAGCACATCAAAGTCTCCCTTTTTCCAGTTTCTTGGCAGATCAGGAGGAAGGTTGGCGGGTAGGGGGAGCTGGGCAGCCTCGCAGCATAACAAGGTTCACCCAGGTACTGTCCGAACTGAAGCTGACTTATTCCGACCAACACTTCTCGTTCTGGTCAAACAATCTCTGAAGATGGAGGAGTACCCGCTGCATGGCTGCATCATCTCTGGTGTCACTGTCCTGAACGAGAAAAGGCTGAGAAATGGAAACAACTGGTGGAGTTGTCGCTGGCTCCATGGACTGACAAGCTTGTCCGGGTGCATGCTGAAGAACCCAAACATCCTGACCACCAACAGACTGCTGGTCATAGGCACGCGGTTGACGTAGACAGGAGGCAGGAAGTAGGCCTGTGACTCGAGATCAGGGAACGCGGCCTCAACCCACTGGAGCCAGAATGTCTGAGTTTCGGTTGCGATGACTCCCTGTGCATAGCCCATTCTTATAAGAAAATGTTACATCGTAGGTCTTATTTAATTATTTCTATGTCTTAATAAACTGTACATCCTCATTTGCAGAATGCCATCTGCCACGTGACCTATAAACGTTGCAGTCTCTTCCTCTATTTACTTCCTGGAGGAATTAATTACATCTCTTTTATTTTGCATCATGCGATGACAAGTAAATATCATCAGCAATGACAGACAATTGCAAACTTTAAATATGATAGCAGTTATTCTAATTTTGACATTCTTCACTGTCTTACCTGTTGTGAAGTAGACGGAGGATGATCAGAAATCGTCGGTAACAGTCTCCCCTGAGGTTCAAGTGTATCGGGTGCAGCGTCCGTTGCTTGAGTTCCTTCTCCGGGGATGAGGCTGATCTCTGTTCCGCTGCTCATTGTCTGAAAGAAAACCTGAAGCATCAACATCATGTTTATAATTACATGACCTTACCTTCTCTGAATATTCTTTAAAGAATACGTGATGATGATACACGAGGTTTGTGAAACAGCTTTAGTACTGATGTGAGGATAAAGGGTACAGGTCGTCTGTACAGGTCGTCTCATGACCTTTATCATGTCGCTAACGAGCGAGGTGTTATGGCAGCATTTAAATGTATTTAGTGACGCAGGTTCTTTTTTTTTCCTTCAAGGTAGCAGGGTATGAGGGTGAGGGTGGGGTTAACCTACGTCGTCGGTTGTCGTGAACTGTTCCTTTGCTATGTTTTCATCTCGACTGTTTATATCCTCCACTTTTACTTCGTCATCACTGTCACGTGATCGTCAATGAAGGATGTCTGGAAGATGTGAATTTAGCATTTAGCTTAGCATTTATTCTTTCTGGGAAGCGGACTGTAAGGACACGTAAACCTGTTCTGTTGTTTTGTCTTTTTTTTATAATAGGAAACGAAAGCTCCCAGTTGTGAGCATTCATGTGTACACTTTATTTGTGATTACATGTTAAAGGTGAATTAACATATCCTACATACGTCAACATGTCTGATCAAAAGGTTTCTACTGTCAGCTTGACCCAATTACAAGAGAGAGAGGGTTAGAGAGAGACTTCAAACTATCGCATCACTATATATAGTAGGCTCAGGTAGAACATAAGTTTGCACAGCGGCAAATAATTTTTAAAAATGAATTTTGCGAGCTCCTGTGTATGTGTGTTACTGGGCAAATATATAAAGTTTATTGATTATGGTGTGTACACACATGTGTGTGTCTAGTTTATTGATTGCGATGTATGTGTATATGCATATACGTACATAATGTTTACATGTGTATGTGATGAGATTTTGTATTTCTAACTTCTCCGTGTATGCTGTACACAAGATCACATCCCAGTGTATGTTGTGGATATTATCACAGTATTTCGTACTACAATCTTTAGTCATTCATATTCAAGCATTGATCGAGACATACCATTTGATATGAGCCAGATGGTAGGGGCAATAAAATCGAGAGATGGTCTCTCTCTCTCACACACACACACACGCATACATCCATATCATTTTGAATAGTGTTTGTCGCTTCCCAAAGTTAAGTGAAGCGAAACAATGATGGTCATACGGGTACAGTATACCTATGTTGTCAGCAAACACCAAGCTAATCTGTGCCAACCACACCTACAGACACACATCACGGTGGCAGACACGGTACAGCTGACACCAGTAGGTTATTTTTTTTGTGTTGACTTCCTTCGCCATCGCAGTGTGAAGCCAGCGTGTGTGGGTGTGTTTCTGTATGTCACTAGGTAGCACAGTCAGGTACATCCACCCGTAAATCTTCATGCATGATCAGTGAAGAGAAAAGGCAGTTATATCGCCAAGACACTGCTGCACACGTGAAAGTCAGCCAAACATACAAACACGCAAACATTAAATGAACCAATTAAGCGATTTCAATGTCTGGGTTAGTTAGTAAAAAGACTTACCTGTCTTCGCGTCTACACATGGCAGGATTACATGCGACTCTGGAAACACCGTGTTGTATCATGTTCCGCAGTGACCTCAAATGCTGTCACGTGACTTGAGAAACACTCTAAACATTTTCTCTCCTCACCTGTGAGGAGGCAGAAGGGTTCGAAACTGGGTTACACTGGAGTGTCTCTCACACACGCCATGTTCCTTGTGCCTGTGAAAGAGAGAGAGATCGAAGTACGGGTGGGATTCATGTTTATCATTTATGTTTCCATTTGAGCTGTCAGAGAGATACAGGGGGGAGGTGGGTTTTTTCCAGATAAATTCAATGTGCACAAAGGCCATGAAATTTCTAGTTCGTGAGATTTCGTCTCCACTACACCCCTCCCCCACCTCGTGCCGCTTGAGTTGCTTTCAGATTCCATTAGCAAGCAGTGGCAAACCCGCTATGCGTAACTATTTTTGATGATGATGTTTAGTAAACCAAGTGAAAAAAATATTAACATTTTCAGGCAAAGGTGTCATCATCTAGATTATTCGAGTCAATGAATGTTTATCCTCCTGATACTCCTGACTTGTTGTAATGCTATTCAACGAACGCCAAAAGAAGTTTATGTCAGTCTGAGATTTTCTCAAGATACTTTATGAAGGAACAAATCATCCTCACCAGCATCTAATTATCTCTATGGTCCTCAGCACTGGCGTAAACAAGAGAAAGGAAGTATAGGTGTGAGAATCAAGATCCGGGAACACGGTCTCAACACTGGAGGCAAACTGTTTGTGGGCTTGCCCGATTTTCTGTGTATGTTTGTTTTTTCCTAGTTATTCCTCGAGGAGCATAGAGCCGCAACAACACCTCGCCAGCGGACCCAGTATAGGGCAGACCCCTTCAGTTGGGCCCAGGTGGTTCCGATGTTCTTTGCCTCTTTTCCAAGTCTGCTTCGGTCTCCCAACTCTCCTCTTCCCCCGAGGGTTCCAGTCAAGTGTCTGCCTGGCAATGGTGTCAGCTGGTTTGCGCAGGCTGTGTCAAGCTTGTCAAGAAACAGTTACAGACTCAGCTGTTAAGAACAATACTTGTGAAAAGTCGTAAGTGTAAAACATAAATTAACTAGCTCAGAGGCATATGTGGACAAATGAATGGGAGTGGGTCACCATGTCTTGCATGGCATGGCAAAATGAAACATAACCTTTCCATCAGCTTCCCTTACAAACTTTATAAATTAAGTACATATTTCTGATGGACATGTGTTGAGAGAACACAGTTTTCCCTGCTATGAGCCTAAGGAGGTTGTCAGTCAGCAACCATATGCTCCACAGTCAAAAGCAATAAACCCAGACTTCCGAGTCTGCACCTACCTCATGACTAGTATTTAATAAATAAGCTACAAGGAATGAATTCTCAGGGCTAGTGAGACTCTTAAGCAATGTATGATGCCTTGTTGAGCAAGAAATAAGCAGTGTGCAGAGGTAGCATATGTTTACAATGTATGTCTCAACACTAGTTTACAGACCAAGACTACTAATCAGTAAACACTTCCTGCATGTGCACATTTGTTCTTCATAGACAATATGTGTGCTGGAAGACAGGCAATAAAAACAACTTACTGACAGATACGTAACTGGCAGACAACAGACACATATAGCACGGGAGCAAACAACATATGTTGGCAGACAGAAGACACAACCATTCAAGATGCTGGCAGACATCATACCAAACTAAGAGATAATTCCACACTGACAGAAGAGTTCCAGACATGGAGGCTGAATTTTAATGAATGAAATCTCAATGTGCATTTTTCTCATACAAGTGCAATTATGCAACAATAACAGCAAATACCAGCCTTCACTGACTGGCTGTAACACAACTGTAAGCTCTCCAATCCAAGCTCCAATATCACTAGTACCTCAGCAAACTCTGCATCTGGAAGCTTACCAAAAGCTCTGAACAATGATCTACACCAAGCAGTTCTCAAAACATTCTTTGGATTCAATCTATTTCCATAAGTTGCATAGATATTTTAACAATTTAAGTACTGAAAAGTCCTTGACCACAAAAAATGTCCACTTTTATCATTGCTAGTCAATTGGACTCGTTTCATGTGTGTATCAGCACTGTTAGTGGTGAGGTCATACAAATATGGAGATTTGTGATGTTATATCGACACCTGAAGCTTACAGAAACAGAGAACCCAGAACCATGAAAAATGGGAAAGCAAAAAGGTTTTCAGGCAGAAAACTTGAGCATCACATGTAAAACACATATCCTGTGTGTTGATTACATGGTATAAAGTCTAAAACTGAGAAAGAACTGGTCAGTTTCCTTTTTGTTTTAAAAAGCTTCCAGATAAAAGTAAAGACTAACAGGGAGAGATTAGGTAATACATTTTTGTAATAGAAAAAAACAACCTTTTTAAACAGCTGTTTCTGCAATCTCTATAAAATAATCACAAGGTTAAGTGTAAAAGGCTGATCAGTAATTGTAAAAACAACTTAGTTAATAATACAGCTTGTTATCATCACATATCAGAGTTATCTGCCACTTGCTTAAGTATTTTAGACAAAAATGGGTTTTTGTACACAGCAAATATGATCATTTGAAGCAACACTTACAAATATGTGTGCAACACTAATGTCAGTATTCATGCAAAAACTGTGACCTTTTACTAGTGGCTACAGATTTTGCTCAAATGAGTTATGAAGTGGAATAAACCACCATAATACAAGCTTCACCATCTATGTTCATTCGTGTATAATGAAGAAACAGGATAAAATGCTATCTACTGTGTTAGCAATTACTTTTCAAATATTTTGTTATATAGTGTTTAATCTAAAAGGTATCTGTTAAATTTACTGCAGAGTAAATTGATCAAGCATAGGACAGCTGTCGCTTTGAAAAAATTGATCCATCTTGATGCAGCTAAATAAAGCTTAAAAAATAATCAGTGCGGGCGTGTACACACACACCCTTTTAAATCAATGGTGGCAGTGTCAACATTTTTTGTGACTAGAGTAAGTTTTTGATTCTTATCACAATCACAAAAAAAAAAAAATTGTGACTCTAAAAAAATAAATATCTTACATCACCCTGCTCCAATTCAATTTCAAGTCTTCTTTACTCCTTAAAAGAAAACAAACAAACAAAAAAAAAAAAATTGCAAGGCATTTGCCTGTTTCAAATCTTAGCATTATAACTGTAGTCTCTGACCAACAAATTTTATATTTTTGTACTTGACTAAATAATTCATACACACACAACCATACACAGATATATCTATGTCTGTACAGGCAGATTAAATAAAACTGAAAACTCAGGGTAAGCAGGTTAAGTTTCTTTAAAGAAGTCAGAAGGTAGAGTGTATTTGTTACAAATGTAAATTTGTGCAAAAATACTTTGGAAAAAAAGGAAATTCCTCCTCTTAAGAGTATATGTATCTTTGTGATATCAATAATTGTGCACTTTTTTGCGAAACACAATATGTCATATACGAAAACAAGAACAAAAGGTTTAAAAAGTGCAGGATATTGCTTCTTCAATAAACTTTGTAAAGCTACACCATCTAGCATTGATACATGATACAGGCCATGCCTGTTTTACCTCCTACAGTTCTGATTCGGAACTGATTGTAATTCATAAAAATACATCTCTTGGTAAAAGCCAAAGTACTTATGAATGATTAAACTACGCATGATGTCTATTTGTTGACTATTTTATTTGATCAGATCCTTCTACTATTTTCTGCTACTCATTAGAAAAACAAATAGTCATAAGAAGTTGAGTACAATCATGACCTACTGTTCTACCCTCTAAAACAGATCTCTAGAATGTTCTGCAAAATTAAAGTTACATATGACTTCTACAAACCCTTGTATAATTATCACACATAAAAGCAGTCGCAGCACTACATGACAAATGACCAGGTCTGTCTGCAGTCTAGCTCTGGGTAATCGGCTCTTTATGACATGCACCATCTTTTTTTTAGGAATGCCACCTTTCTGTTGACTAGTCTTATTAAAGAGGACACTTCAATCACAGATTATTTTTCTAAGAAGTCTTACAAATGTTCACCAGGTAAGTACTTTTCAGGATAAAAAAAATACACTGAAACTGTGGCTAGAGTTTTATCAACCCGATAGCTATTAAATGTAAGATTAGCACTCAATACATTGAAAGTTAATGCATTCTTTACAAATTGCAATACAGCTGCAAAACTCTACACACTATTCATCAAAGTGCCCTTTGTATTTCTTTTCTCTTATAATATTACAGAAGTCAAAGAGTTTCTACATAAAACATTTCTGCTGATTAAACTCTTGTCAGTTACACAAATCTTACAGACTCACTCTTGAAAGCCATGCGACAGACATTAACTGCAGCTTTAACAATTCTTTAAAGATGAAAACAGGATAAAATAGAAGGAGCTGCATTTCTATCCACGAAAATTTTCATGACTTAATGTATTTTGCATTCAAGAATTTCCAAAATCCTTTGTGGATCTAAAACATACATAAAACAAAATCAAAGGATCAACGCAAAGGCAACTCTTATTAGATTAAAAAAACCACTGGCATATACACTTGATGAATCCATGTTAATCACAATCTATAACACATAAGCATAAGGCAAAGTCACCAGTGAAAAAATCAGGAACCGATGCAATGAGTATTGGTAGATTGATCCGAAAGGACATATTCAGAGTATTCCGTATGAATCTCTAATGCTGGAAGTTACATAAACATTTCAGCGTTAGCCCTCAAACATCATGCTGGAGGTAAGTGACGAAAATTGTGTCAGATATGAACTCTTAGGTTCTGAATAACAAAAACAAGAGCTTGGATCACAAAAGCAGTAAATCTTTACACAATGAAGCCTGTGATGTATTAACACTAAAGTGTTTCTCCACAGAAATTATGGAGCAGTGGTTTTATGGTTTTATATAAAATGAAGAATAATAACTTTATGGTGTAACACAACTGTTACAACCAAGCAGCAGATGATTATATAACAATGCTCATATACTTAATACCTGTGGAGTATATTTTTTTGAAAATGACATGCCATCCAGTATCTTTCACTTAAATCTCCTGATGAAAGTTAAGTGAGTCAAACACGCTTTTCTTATCAAGTACCATGGTTGAGGGAATTTACTCAAAACATGTGATTGGAGATGTTTTATTTTAAAACATGCAATGTTTAACCTTTTCTACACAACACAAACACACTCTCTCTTGACAATGTACCAAGAAGTATGCAGACTGAAGTGGTACTCGCGACACCCCTAAACATAACACTATCTCTCTGACATATATCTAAAAAAACTTTACTAATAGTTTATCATGCATCTAAAGATAGATGCCACACACAAACACTCTCTCTGAGCTAAACAGACATCTCAGATAGAACAAATAATAGCATGATGTTCTTTTCTCAACCTTTTCTGCTGCCTGTGACTAAAGGGCTGACTAACAAGTGATGTGGATCAGCGTACCTAGTCACCTGTGGCAGGAGAAGATGGAATTGATGGTAGTCCAAGGAAAGCCACCCCACACACTTAAACATCACCTATATTTCTGGCATTTACTCATTTGTGCAAGAAACAAGAGTGGCAACCTTAAATATCAAATAGCATTTATGCCAGTATTGTCTGAAAGAAACATCAGGCTGCTTTCAACTTTCACCAACACACAGTTAAATTAAGTAGTTAAAAGTATAGTTTAAACTTTTCAGCATTAAGAATCTTCACCATGATGATTTCATAATCAACAAATTACCCTTTTAATCAACAGCATCGGAAGCACAGTAAATCACACCCCTCACTGAACCCTACCCCCTATCCCACCCCAATTACAAAATCTGAAAAAATGTCAGCATGCTTTCAAGGACTGCAGTGAGAAAAGTACTGTTTCCGGTCTGATAATACCAAAGCAGCAGCAGAAGCCAGCAGGCCTGGAATAGACAAACCAAGTTCTGAAGATGCTATAGGAAGACAACTAACAACATGGCATTAAGAATTGTTCTAAAACAGTTTATCAACACGAGCCATTTTGTCACCCTCTCTCTTCACGACACGCCAATCTTGTGTTTCTGGTTCATATGAACTCTAGAGAAACTCATCTGACCATTAGGTTTTATAAGCCTGGTAAACTGCAAGCTGCTGTTTAATGTTAAAAGTTTCAAAATGGAAGCTCCCACAAATCATGACTGCTGAGATTGTCTTATTCCAAAGCACCAAATTTACATATATTCTGACAAATAGCAGATGCCCAAAAAGCTTTTGGCAAAGTGAAATACTTCAAAGTTTTGCTTTGCTTTGTCTGTCCAAAGAGAACTAGCCTGGTCAACCACCATGCAACGGACCATGCCGAGGCCTAGTCATGAAGCAGTAGCATGATGGGTTTTTTTCAGCTCAGAGATAGTCTACATGACCTAGCAATGACCAGCATTCAGAGCCCTCGGTAAGTCTCAAAACTGCTGATTATATCTCAAGCAACGGAAGTCGCTACAATCACTTTAAGTTCTTTTTCACGAATTAACACACAATGCTACTACCATTCCTACAAGAGTATCATGGTATGCTACGACTATTTCAATGCACAGCGCAAGTCAGTCAATTTTAAGTCAATTCTTTCACAAAAAAAGAGCTTGGTACTCAGCACAAACTTGATGTGTCCAGCACCCTCAAACACAACAGCTCTATTTCCTCTTCATTCTCATTGATCAAAAGCAGTCTAGCTTGACAACTGTTGATACTGCTGCAAAAAGTTTCGATGATATGCGGATCTCCACAGAATTGTAATGATTCAACAAAAAGGTTATCCAGTGGTCAGATTCAAGTGAAAACGATGCTATAACACAGTTCGGTGTTTTAAAGAACAACTCTGCTGGAATGTTGCAAAAGCATGGTGTCAGAAGGGTTCAGTGTCGTCCATAATTAGAGAGGGACTTGCTACTGCGCATCAATGGCGATGCGCTGCACTCTGCTGCTTCATGCGACCTCGCTTTTTGGTTTGTTTTGCTATCTGGTTGATATAAAAAAATAATAATAATTATTAAGCTAATGAGGCATTCTCTCCTACAGTTTTCTTTTTGAAAGATTTTTGGAAATTGTTTTGCAAATCCTAAGAAAAGAAAAGATCAAATTTCATAATCCGCCATAACAGTGTTAAAGTGGTTGAAAAGTAAAAGGTTAAAGTTATCAAACTTTTGGTTTATTACTTTCATCGTGCACCTGTTGCAATTTCTGCTTTGTCAATATCCATCTATTTCAAAGTCTTATTCAACTTTTATCTTCAAAGTAACCTGCAAGAGGTTTTTTATGCTTTTATTTCCAATTATTGAATGATGCTGCAGGTGACACTGGACATGACAATGGTGATGGTAAGATAACCATCACAAAACTTGCCTTGCACAATACTGTTTAATGTTTTATTCTAAACATACACATCTATTATCAATAACTCTGAGGGGGATAAAAAAACCATGAAAAAAAAACAGCTTGATGTTCTGCCGTAATCTATCAAACGGGTAAGTACTTACTAATCTCCTTCTGCTGCACGAGGTGAACCAAGTTGTCTGAAGAAGACCAGGCAAGAGACGGCTGTCAGATACAATAGCCTAAATTATTCCACCCCTGAAAAAAATAAAAATGTTCTGCTTCAGTTGACAGATTTACCATATAATTTGAACGCAGCATTGAAATGAAAGAGCAGCTTGCCATAAATCATGCCAGCAATGTAGTCACTTGGAAAAAGCTAATTTTTATTTCTTTCCCTCTTATACCCACAGTGACAAAATTTGCAGATGACGGGAAATGATGACAATTTCATAATTCCTTCTAGGTCGCACACTGGTAAAATGTTATATAAGAAATAGAACAACAGAAAGCTGAAAGTATTAGAGCTAATACAAAAGTTTAACATGAAACACAATTCAAAAACAACTTATGCATATACAAAAAATATGTTTGTTTTGCTTTCCTACCACAATAGTGAAAAACACTTTGTTATGCTTGTCTGTTCCTGGTGAGCAGACAGGTTTAATGTCTGTCTCTCCTCCAGGCAGATATACAATGGACCCTAAAGTTAAAGATGAAGAATTCTAACCCTCAGCAAAAAAATCTTTTAAAGAAAAACAGAAACTAGAGCATGTATAAAAATCTTAATAACAAACTAGTATAAAGTACACCCTTTTCTTTCAATTGAACTGCATGTCACAGGTTTTGGACACCATAGAATTCTAGGACAAC
>NC_037600.1:22935663-22961541 GCF_003073045.1 Pomacea canaliculata
AGTCAGAGCATCCGTTTGACTCGTTTGACCTTTATTTCGGGTCAACTCGTTGAGTACCCACATGGCACCTTCATTAATCCGCCACTAAATACTTTATGCCCTGATCCAAGTAAACGACTGTATGTGACAAACCAAATTGAATCAACTGATTCAAAATTGTCAGTATTATCCCTGTCACCATTGTTTATACTATTTCCCTGCACTCTCACTCGAAGCTGTTAATAATCGTGTGAAAACCATGCTTTAAACACGGAATATGGGATGGGACAGTAGCAAAGATCTCGTGATAAAGTTACTGTAACTACATATAATAAAAAAAAGTTAAGATATGGATATTACTGTCTTCGCATATTTTTGACCTATTTTCAATCTAGCATGTGTACAGTTTTGTGTTGTCGTTGATCCATAAGATGAGATAAAACGAGCTGCGCGCCTACTATGCAAATGTCAATCATGTTACTTCCACATATACCAAAATACAATAATCAACTACCCAACATACTTATTCAATAAAATCTTACCTGATAATGTATTGTGCACACTTCACAACTCCTATTCTACAATTAAGAGCAACATTTTTACAGTTTCCTTTTGCTTTCGAAATAAAAGAAAGCTGCCTGTAAGCTTATCTTGAACAGAAACGATCCGTAGCAAGAAAGAAATTTTGTTCTACTTTTCGGGACAAATTCATAATTCTTAGATCGCTTTCCGATATTATATTGCCTGATCGTAGATATAATTGACAATCCTTGTTAATCATTAGTAACTGGAGATAATGCAAGAGTTATGCTTTTTAATTCTACGAACTAACACATAAATTTAAAATACGTAATAGTTCCGACAAGAAGCAATAAAATCATACAGAAATTGAGATTTTACAAACTGTATTGTTGTATCCCTTGCATTCATCTTTAAACAAATACATTAGAGAAAAAATCCTTCTACTAGTCTTTGTTAAAGGAGCACATAACACACCAAATACTGTTTAGTCATTAACAACACGGTACTTAAACCAAAAAACACCACCAGAACACTAATAATCTAACAGTCAAGCAGACAAGAGTAAAAAAATCGGAACATATCTTTTTTTAATTAAACAAGTCTTAGAAAAAAATGTCAGCTGAACCTCTAGAAATTAAAGTCTCCTTGTCGACTGTTCCAGAGTACTAATAAGAACCACAGACACAGTCCATCCCGAGGTCTTTCCATTCACCCACATTGTAGGCTCAGCCCCTGTTATTGACCAACTGACAGCGACCTCAGCAAGCTACAAACAGGACCATGTATCATGATACGAGGTCACACTTTAGAACTCTTGCAACATCTCTCCCTGTTGATGAATAATATTTCGTATAAATAGTACATTTTTCCTTATTTATTTGCTGCAAAAATAAGATAAGCACTGACGATTTATATCAAAAATATAAAGAAGTTTGCTTTGGGAAAACCGATATGTAATGCTATGATTCCGCCATCTTGCCGTCTTTCTTCTGACCAGATTAACAAAGGTGACAGATAGCTAGTGTCAGTGTAAATTGGATGTGGTCAAGAGGATTTACACGATTTGACCACCAGTCTATTTGATGACAGGTGACTATTTATTACTTATGCTGGTTAATGTTAATTTCATGTTGAGAACATCGATGATATCACAACAGACACAAGAGCCGGAAAAGAAGTGTCTGAAGTATTGGTAAGCAATGAGCAGTGGCAGTGATGATTATTGAGCAATAATAAGTAAACAAAATTGGTCATGAATGTTGACTATCGGAAAGTACACACAATATGTGCGCAGAAATCTCTAAGTGTTACATAGAATCAAATAACACACACACACAGAGACACATAGATGTACAGGTCCATACCTTCACACACACACGGATCTTTCAGTTTGTCTTAGTGATTGAAGCACAAGTCGTTTTCCTAAGATCTTGCGATGACTCATTTGCAATTTGCGTTGGAAATATTAAGTTTACTATAAATATATATATATTGTTTAGTATTGTCGTGTGGAAATACACCTTATCATTAGTAGAAAGATTATTCTTGTTTACATGTAAACCATGGACATGTCGGCTTAACACCATCTCATAAACAAAAAGACTTAGTGCTGTTTTTGTTATTAGGGATGCTTGAATATCATGCAATATCATATTTTTTTTTTACCTTGTGATATGTAGACGCTGTACATCTTGTCGTATTAAATTGGTAGACTATCAGCTGTCCAGATGTCAATATTTCTTCTATATTCAGTACTTAGGTAATGTCCATAATTATGCACGCGTGTGTATGCCGATCAACATTCATGATTCATTCATATTACTCAAAAGGAATGATTTTACTTGGAAAGCTCAGTATTCGATTACAAAGTCAATTCATGTTAGGAACACAGAGCTAAAGGCAGACAACATAATATAACAATAAAAAATATAACACAAAACAAATATAAAAAATGATAGATCATGATTGTTTCTTGTCCACTTTATCATCACCAACACAGTATTACATTTAGCTACGTGACAATACTTTTCAGACGTGGCACAATTGTCACGGATTCTAGTCACTTCAGGGACAGGCAGTCCTTCATCCCTGTCTCTTCCATTTCTCTCAGAGATAGAGTCTACTGGGCGCGTGTATAAATCGTAGATGAAAGCGTGCGAATGAATAAACGTACTGACCCACCTGCTTTGCGACTTTTGTTTGAAAAAAAAAATAAAAAAGACGTGAGATTGGGTGCAGACGCACTGGTTCAAAAAAGAAAGAGTGACGTAAGGCGAGGAACGTTTGAGAGAAGAACAGGTCGGTATATGTGGCGCCGTGTGTGTTAAGGCAGAAGGACGTGGGGTGTATGAGAAATAATAGAAGGACATTTTTTTTGGGGGAAGAAGCTGAAGGATGGTTTAAAAGAGCGGATAGAAGAGGGAGTGAGTAGGAGGGAGGTAGAAGAGAGCCTTTGCCAAGCACAATGTGCTCGCGAGTGAGTAAAAGATTGAGTGTTGATAGTCAAAGAAGAAACCAGCGTGTTAGTGACTGTATTTTTTTAGTCGAGATTTCTGTCTTTTGAGTTTTTATGTTTAGTAAACAAACTAAAAGGGCAGACTCGATCCTAAAAAACAAGAACTGAGGCGAACATCTTTTTTTTGAGGGAATATTTTTTTTTTTTTTTGTTCTGAGGTGAAAAGCGCGCAATTGTCCACCCGCTGGTGAGTTTGAGAGAGCGAAAAACTATAGGCACCGGTCGGCGTCGTGACAATTTGGTGACCCCGACGTGATTCGTCTGTTGCGAGTCTGTCTGCGTCGTGAAGAAGTCGTCAGAATTGTTTTATAGAGATTGCAGAATAGAAGGAAATGGCTGCTCAAGAAGAAATTGTGTGATAGATGTTGCAACCTATAAGGAGGAAGGAAAAAAACAATTGGACTAGAAGGTGAGGCTTTGACAAAATATATATTACAGTGTATAGAGAGACATGAGCGACGCTTAGCACGAGCGTAGCAGCAGAGAAGAGAAAAGCAGAGAGAGAAGAGAGATACTAGAGAAAGAGAAAGCAGAAGAGAAGAGAGACTAGAGAAAGCAGAGAGAGAAGAGAGACTAGAGAAAGAGAAAGCAGAGAGAGAAGAGAGACTAGAGAAAGGGGAAAAACAGAGAGAGAGAAGAGACTACAGAAGCAGAGAGAGAAGAAGACTACAGAAAGCAGAGAGAGAAGAGAGACTCGAAAGAGAAAGAAGAGAATTTGAATAGAAAAGCTACGGTTGGAAAACAGCGAAAGGATAATTCACAACGACAGTGAACCCGGCCGTGGAGGTCGAAATTTCCAAGGACTAACCCCAAAACTTCCACTTTTAAGGAAGAACTCGACGACATAGACTCATTTTTTATATCGATCGAATCACACGCTAACGCCCTTCGATGGCCAAAGGATCTATGGCCTCTCCACTTTCAGCCATTCTTCAGGAGAATCTCTTAAACTTTACCATGCTCTTTGTATTCAGGGATCTGTTGAATACGAAAAACTAAAAGAGAACTATTGACTTAAGATTCCAGTGCACAGAGAAGGTTATCGTGAACGACTAGAAGCATTCGACCCCAAATGGAGAGTCAATGATATCCTTCTCGACAAGATTAATAAGTATAGCTGACCGATGGTGGAACTATCTAATGTCGAAAAGTCATACAACGGATTACGAGATCTTCTTTGCGTGAGCAGTTAATTCAAAGCGTTTCAAGAGACCTGGCGGTTTTCTGAGAGAAAAGAGCTCCTAGCTCCGTTGAAGAAATGATAGACTGTGCTGAAAAAGTATAGACAAGCCCACCCAAACAAGATCTTGGCTCGGCGACCTGAAAACGCCGTAGCTGCTAACGCCTACGTATCATCAGCCAGGCAAACCCAACTTTCCTCAATCGATACCCTCCTAGAATGCCTAACACCCAAACCATATCTCGCCCTACACTAAGTCGTCCTACTGCCCCGATACCTCCCTCACATCCTTCCGTATACCAACGAAACAATCAACCTAGACAATTCCACCCCTTCCCTCCTACGTCTGAAAGCATCCGTGTTATGCTTGTCGTGGGTATGGCCATCTAGCCGCGAGTGTGTAATACACTGCGTCCGAACACAATACCGCCGCAGCAGTGGACACGGAGGAGGCAACTGCCAACATCGCCGTCTTATGTTCCTCCTCGATCCCTGACGAATTGGGGACAGCTACATCTTTTCCAAGGAGAAGTGAAAGGAAGTCCGTCCAAGTTTTGCGAGATACAGAGCAACAATCTCAGGCATTCGGGCAGTTTGGTGGCCCCACATGAGTATTTAAATAAACGCCAGACATGTATAACATTTGGCGGACGGCGAGAGATCTTCCCGTTGGCGAGAGTCCAAGTTAGGACTCCATTCTATACTGGGCCCCTCACGTGTTGCGTGATCAAAAGCCCCTTTATTGACCTAATCATTGGAAATGTTAGAAGAGAAGCTACTCGTTGTGATGTAGAATCTGAGAGGACCAAGGCTCAAAATGTGTCACAAACACAACAGCCGACAATACCGAGAGAATCGACTCCTCAAGAGGTTCAGGAAACACTGAACCGTAAAATCAACGACATGAGTGATGAAATCAGAGAGTTGCGACAATGTTTACAGAACTTTAAAGAAAATACTGAACGTGATGAATGCAGACTGCAGAGAGAACTCAGAGACCGGGACAAAGAAATTATTCGGCTTAAAGATGAGACAGAGGTTTGGCGAAAAGAAAGAGATGAATGGTGTAAACAACAGTGGGTAACAGTTGGTGACTTTGCAGAAAAGGTTCGTGAACTTGAATTAGGTCATAAGAAACAGTCTAATGACCTACAGAAAGCCTTGGAAGAAATCAAATTCTTCAAGGAGCGTGAAGAAAGCATGAAGAAAGAACTTGAGAACACTGTAACAAAAGAGAAATATCTGGACAAGGAGATATCGGCCAATGGTGAGACTAACAGGGCGGTGGAACGATTGACAAGACTAAAAAGAGAACCCGAACAAATCTACGAAGACAAGAGAAAGACTACAAAAGTGTATCTGGACTCGAGACATCAGATGTCGAGTGAAGTAGAGGAAAAGATGACAGACGCTGGCATCGTAACCAAAGAGTTTGAGTTCATCAGACCTTCAAAGAACTCAAGACAGATCTGGGAAAAGCCAAGAAGAGACGACCATTTCAGAGGACTATTATGGGACAACTTTCAAAGAATTAGGATAAGCTGCTGCTAAGTATTGATCCGGAGGGACAAGGACAAGAAAGAAGAAGAATGTGAGAGTATTCAAGAACAGAAAAAAAGAACTATCAAACTAATCTTTACATGACTCTATAAGGATAGAATACAAGCCTTCTATGACTGTTGATTTTCAAAAGGGACGTGTCATGAGAAAAAGGATATTGTTATTTAATGTAAAATCAGAAAAAGTGACTACGAACATTAACATTGGGATTAGTATAGTGTTTGTCATGTAACCTAGCTTTACGGACTATAGTTTCTCGCTCTCTCAAACTCACCAGCGGGTCGGACAATTGCGCGCTCTTTCACTCAGAAAAAAAAAAAGATTCGCCTGTTCGATCGAGTCTGCCCTTGTTTACTAAACAAAAACTCAAAAGAAGAAATCTCGACTAAAAAAATACAGTCACTAACACGCTGGTTTCTTCTTTGACTATCACACTCAATCTTTTACTCACTCGCGAGGCACATTGTCTTGGCAAAGGCTCTCTTCTAACTCACCCCGTCTTCTATCCGCTCTTTTAACCTCCTTCTTCTTCCAAAAAAAAAATGTCCTCTCACGTCCTTCTGCTTCCATAACCCTTCTCAACGTTCCTCTCCCTTACCTCACTCTTTCTTTTGACGTCACTCTACGTCATTTTTCACGTTCTATTCATTCGCACGCTTTCATCTACACACGCGCCCAGTCCTAGCACTCTGACTAGATCCGTGACATTTCTCCCCCCTTCCATTGAAAAAAAAATTTTCCTAATTTTTTTTTTTCATTGTCCGTAAAGCTAGGTTACATGACATACTTACAATGTAGACAATCGTGCACAATAAATATTTCACTACATCTAATGTCGCCCATGGTCGATATACTAGCTGTCTACCATCAAGTACAGAGGGGACATAACAGTCTGTGTCCTGTTCTGACAAAGACCGCAGACGACAGTCGCTGCCTCTGATAGACTTGGTCCTGCTGAGGGGAGACCACTGTCAGCCATGTCTGGTCATCCACCGTCTGCTCCACAACAGGTGAGACAAGGTGTAGTCAACCCAGGACTTTGTCTTAGGTGAGGGGTGAGGCGGACAGAGGTTACAGAGGTGATCACTATTTTAAATAAATTTTAACAGCAGACCATTAGAAGCAGTGATGTCGGAAATGTTGACATTGATGTTGTATTTAGTCATCGGTAATTTTAACACAATGTTCAGCTTTGTTCACACAGTAGCACTGATCAAGTGTAGAATCTTTTCTGGTCTCAATGTCCACTTGCTCTTTATAGCGGGGAATCTCTGAGCACAGATTAGAGTGACTCAAGTCCCCTCTACCCACACGGAACATTGTGGGGGATGGGACAATTGTTCTACACCAAGCTAGTAACTAAAGCTATCTCACGGAAAGGCAGCCAGCCCTATAAACAGATGCCACATGCACACAGTTGTAGACAGTGCACCGACTGCCATGGATGTGTGCACAACTAGTGCAAGGGATGTAAGCACCGTAGGCAAGTGGGATGGTCTGCAGCAGAGTTATCATTTCAATGTCACCAGAGCAGAGCATGGACAGAAGACTACAGTCCGTACACCATCTTTAGTTTATGAAGAAGCACACACTGAAACCCGCATTCTTGTCTGAAATTTCGGGCTAGCGATTAGCACGATGCACGGAGAATCCAGGCGGATGAACAGCTGAATTGCGGATGAAGTCATGCTTCAGTGAAGCAAAACACTGTGCAATCTTGGTAGTCGCGAGAAGATTTAAGTAGAAGGAAGGGATTATTTTTCTTATTTCCAAGAGACAGTACATTGAACCGAAACGTGGCAGACAATGAGGTCTTACAATCGCCAGCCAGCAAACCAACCAACCAGCCAGCCGGCGCCATTAACTCTTGTGCTTCGAAGTGTGCTGCCGACTGCGTGGAGCAAAATGCCATCTAGATGGCTGTCAAAATAAAACCTCATTACTTTACATAAAGTAGACTCAAACAGGATAAAAAGAACGAATAAACAAACCTACCCATCATCAAGTCGGGATGTTCGCGCTGTTTTATCTTTAACGGTGTTTAACAGTTTTAAGGGAAACACTTATGAAGATAGTAGCTCTAAGTTAACACCCCGCCATCAACAAGCTAAGGTAAACAATCATTGTAAGCGTCTGTTTTTCTAGTTATTGTTGGATTGTTAGTGTATGAGGCATAATTTTATATTAGGAATACTGTCACTACACATTGGATGTATTCTGCATTTTGTCACTTGGTTTAGTCACTCCTTGTGAATTGTTTGTGTGTGAGAGAGTGAAAGAGAGGTTGAATGGGTAGGTGTGTGCTGGATCAAATTAAACGAAGAATTTAACCTTTAACATCTTCAGTAAAAAGCCGAAGAGCAAATGGCTTACCAAAGAAATAGCACGAATAGCAAGTCGTGCGGTTCATCTTTGAGCTCGCTTATGTGAATGAATGAAGGCCGCTGTACTGACTTTGTCCTTCTGAAGTTTGCGACCGATCTGACAACGACAAAGGGTCATTTCTGGTTGTTAGACTTGTCAGCTGCATTTGATACTGAAGATTATTATATATTTCTACACAGACTTTAACACTCTTTTAGTATTCCTGTTGCTTTGTCCTACTTCTGATCTTATCTCATGGACCGAACCCAGACTGTGTGTGAATAGAATATACTTACATGCCTTTGTCTTGAGATATGGTGTCCAGCAATGGTCAGTTGTAGGTTTAATACTTTTGCGCTTTTATAATAATGATTTATACACAGGGAGTAATCTCAACCCAAGCCGAGGACTTCTGGCTCCAGTGGATTGAGGCCGCGTTCCCTGACCTCGACTCACGCGCCTACTTCCTGCCTCCTGTCTACTTCAACCGCGTGCCCATGACTAGACAGTCGGTTGCTGGTCAGGATGTTCTGGTCCTTCAGTCAGCACCTGGAAAGGCTGGTCAGTCCAGCCAACCAGCGATGAGTCCATCCATTGCTGGACAGAGCTGTCTTCCTAAGCCTCTTGGTGTTCAGGACAGTGACACCAGAGATGACGCAGCCATGCAGCGGTTACTCTTCTGTCTGCAAAATATGACAGAACAGAAGGGAGAAGTGTTGTTTGGACTAAGTCAGCTTCAATTCGGACAGTACCTGGGTGAGCATTGTGATGCTGCTGCTGCTGCACATCTACCCTGTCCCTCCAACCTTCCTCCTACTTTGCTAAAGAAATGGAAACAAGGAGACTTTGATGTTCTTCTTATTCACCGACGTTACGGTTCTATTATCTGTGAGGTGAAGGCGTTTGGTGACAACATTAAGACACTCAACATGTCACAGCAGGATATAGACAACAACATTAGACAGAAACTGAGAGACGCCGTGTCACAGCTGGACAAGGCGGAGGCCATGTTGTCTCACCTGGTGTCCGACATCGCTCCCGGTCTGCGCATCACTAAGACCATCGCTGTCCCCAACCTCACGACTCATCAACTTCAACAGGCCATCGCAGGCGACACCCGGCTAACCCAGGTTTAGTAACATTCTGTCCTGTTTAAGTACAGAAACATAAATCTCACCAGTGATAATAATTGCTTTTAAGTAACATTTTTAAATCTGCTTTTTATTGGTGGAAGACTGCTATTTTTTTAAAGATAAAGGTCAATATGTTTTGAGGAAGTCAATCTGAGGACAGCTGAACATGTCTAAACCTCAAAACTACCTGTTAAATTAAGAATTTAGGTAAATAATACCTAGCTTTTAAAAAGTGTTGCATCGGTGTTCTAAACTTGCTCTAAGAATTATTGTTATTTTTACATTTACTCCGTCTTTTATTGTGCATGCTTTTGTGTAGGTACTGAGGATAAAATGTCGCAAGAAGTAAATAGGATAAAAAGGAATCCCTTTTATGCTCTAGAAGAAAAAAAATGATCTTCACTCGCTTGTCTGCCTAATCACATCAGGTGACCGAAACCAACATCACCTTTGTGCTATCCGTTGAGAATCTAGGATTCATTGTCACTACAGACATGACTCTTAATAAACAAGTGACACCTGCATGCCCTTCTGTCTATTATGGCAGATATGTTACAGCTGTCTGCTAGTCTGCCAATTATGATAGACAAACTACTGCTCTCACTCTATTATGATAGACAAATTACAGCTTTCTGTCATTCTGTCTATTATGACAGTTGCAGCTGTCTGTCATTCTGTCTATTATGATAGACAAGCTACTGTTTTCACTCTATTATAATAGACAAGTTACAGCTGTCTGTCATTCTGTCTATTATGATAGTTACAGCTGTCTGTCAGTCTGTTTATTATGATAGACAAGTTACAGCTTTCTGTCAGTCTGTCTATTATGATAGACAAGCTACTGTTTTCACTATTGTAATAGACAAGTTATAACTGTCTGTCAGTCTGTCTATTATGATAGACAAGTTACATCTATCCCTCAGTCCATCTTATGTCGCCCGTGTATCGTTCTTGTTCTTAATCGCTACGACCATGCTTCCTACAAGTGTGAGTTTGCACGATACAAATCTTGTGTTTATTATTGGTACTAATATTCGATCGTTTGTGGACAATTAAACTGAAAAAAAGAAAATTTTAGTAAAATAGTTGATAATTAGGGTTGTTGAGTAACGATCGACTAACTCTATGGATGTGCACGAAAAATTTGTTTTCAGAATAACTATTTTATATTTTTCTAAAGTACGGTACCATACTATTTTTAATATGATAACATGTTTACAGGGCCTGCAAAGAGGCAGTTTTAGTTGTTATGTTTACACTTGAAGAAAATGCGCTCAAATGTCCGTCTACTACGTGAGTGTCAGCGTCTGTGACAGCCATGTATTTTACATTTCTTTCTATTTTTCTTTTCCATGAGAGCCTCAATTTTCATGACATGTGCTGATAAGGGCTAACAGTCGGCATTCGATTTTGGCATATTTAAACGATTTTTTTTATAAATTCTAAAACTGTGTTGTGTACCGCTTTTACAAATTGTATAAAATTGAGTGAACTAATTAAATTTATGGCTTCAAAGTCTTTAAAAAAGGGTTGTACAACTAAACATGGGCTCACAGTCACTAGATCATAGGTTTTAAATGTACATCCTTCTTGAGATGTCCATTATTGTTTTCCTGACTTGACATGGAGCCCAGTCTATTTGTAACATTCTAGGTGTATACTTATATAAATGAAGTCATTGCAGGTAGAAAACTATTATCTTTTCAAAACTATCATGTTACTAGAGTCCTATTAAAACTGTGTGAAATGTTTATGATAAGATCTTTCCATGTACTCTGCAGTACATCTGAAAAAAATCTTTGTCTTGGATTCCTTTACACTTCACACTATTGGGTTCTGTTACAGGACCTGTGTCGATGTCTGGGAACATCAGACTCCGCCGACATCACTGGTCTGTGTCTGTGCTCTGATCAGTTGTCTGACCCCAAGACACAGTGTGACGTCAGTAGTCACGTGCTGAGGGAACTGGGACACTGGTGGCAGCGACGTGTGGCTGGGGCTGGACCTGACAGTCACATGACACCTGAGTTGTACAAGACACTGGTAGCTAGGTGAGTAACAGAAGTGTAGGGTGATATGATAATACTGCGATGTATTGTGGGGGCTGGGCCTGACAGTCAGACAACCACCTTCAATGTCTACAAGAGTCTGTACTTGAACTAATAGTGAAGTAAAAAAGGTTATGTTTATATTGCATCGATTGTAAATTCTCTTGTAAAATAACGTTGTATCTAGCAAAGATGACAGTTGGCTTGACAGGTACAAGTTCTGTTGCGATGTGTGTTCGGTGATCTGATCCAGATTTTTAGTCCTGTAAAACAGCTACAAAGATAATCCACAATCTCTTTAGCCTCAACTGAAGGAAACAGTTTATTTGTCTGTCTTATATTTAGTAAAACCTTAAGATTGGAAACAGTCCCGAGGTCTGTGTTGTATAGGCTGCACAAGACTCCGCTACTTAATTAAGCAGAATTAAATGGCTTTTAATGTTTGTAAATGCAATCAAAATAATATTTCAATCAATTTTATCAGAGTACATTTGTTATTTACCTTCTAGTAACCCTGACAGTGCAAGCTATTTGAATGTATTTTATATTATAAAAAAAAAATGTGCGAAGTTTCATCCTATGTTGTTGTACTCTTTGCTTTAGTGATTAAGTATTCAAATGTCAACAGTTCTTACTGTCCTTGTAAAAAGCTGTATACGTTCATCTTAGTTTGGGTTAAAGAAACGACAGAAAGCTTTATTTCCATTTTTAAAATAGCAACGACGAACGTTTCATGGAAACAATAAAAAGTAAGGGTGGAAGGGAACAAGTAATTTAACAATACATTCTAAAGCTTACTACATATCTATAGGTGCACACAAAGATTTTATTTAAATGTTAACGTTTTTAAAACGAATCTTAATTTTGTTTCTTATTGATTTGAACAGGTTCTGCGGTCCGGCGACAACAGTAAGTGTGCCATGCACATGTCCTCCACGTGTGAGTGTCAAGACCCTGGGTCAGGCCGTGTGGTGGACAGGAGAGTGCTATACTGCTGTAATCACACTCTTCCCGGAGCAAGTTCACCTGCTACACACGGCGCCTCCCACACTCTTTGTCACCGGACCGCCCGGTACAGGTAAAACTGTGGTGCTGCTGCTGATGGCCATACAGTGGCTGCGGTGTGGTCACCACGTCTACGTTGTCAGTACGTGGAGGGGGAGTCGTGCAGCGTGCAGCATGTTGTATCACCTGTTGTTGCAGACAGTAAAGACACAACAGTCAGCAGGTGTGTCACACGGTCAACCTCACCTCCTGCTGTATCATCTTATTGGCGATAAAGACGTGGAGAAGGCCGTCAACGACTTGTCACAGGCGGCGAGAGGAGAGTCGTTGTATGTCATCGCTGATGAAGTAGGGAGTTATGGGTGAGCTGTACAGCGTGTGATGTGATGATAGAAACACTGGTAAATGTTGTTCGCATTTATTAGATTCAAACTATTTGGTGCTCAACAGGTAATATTTCCTCAACAAATGTGACACTTAATGGAGGTGCTATGTTGTCAAAATTGATTTGTTTTGAAGCATCAGCTGTTACACAGATTCTGTTGCAACACTTGTCATTATTGTCTCCTCACTTATTTTATAAGTTCATCGGTACACATCATACACAAACAAAATCAAACATTAAAGACAGTACACAGTGTAACGCTCGTAGCTACGTTTTATGTTACAGCTACAGGATCAGCAACTTTCAGACTTTGTGTGACAAGCTGCTGACACAAGTTCCTCGTCTCCATCTGTGGGCGGCAAGTTGTTTCAATAAATACGCACCCACCGGCTGGCAAGTGGAATATTTAACCAGACCCCTCCGCTCTCCACCGGCCGTTGTCAGGGAAATCGAGCAGGACTGGAGAATCACTAGACACTGTGATGTACACCCGTACAGTGAGCGAGGTGTACCCGACCACACAGACGGCCCGCCAGTCACACGACTGTATCATCGAGGTCAGGGTCATTCAGGTCGCTGGCCAGGTGACTGTGTCACGTGCGGTCGTGAGTTGGCCAGCATTCTACACAGTCTCCGTGTTGGTGTTACGGGTAGGTGTGGGTATTGTGTAGCGTAACGTTGTTTACACCTGAATATTTGTGTGTGTGTGTGATAAATAACAAACGGGTGAGAAACAGTCTAGTAAGAGATTTTGTTAGTGACGTGAGTCTGTTAGTTTACGTCACCACGTCACGATGTTATTGTTTATATCCATGTTGACAGAGAGCAGCACAACAACATCTACAACATTGACCTCCACCAGCGGCGGCACAACACCACCCTGTGTACAGTGGAGAGACGTGCTGGTGTTGGACTGGTATGACGGTAGTGATCAGTCGGGTGTCGTCACAGGACTGCAAGAAGCGGGTATCCCAGTGCAGGTGATGAAGGATGAGGACATCGAGGACGTGGCCACGGCCCGCAGTGACGTGGTGTGGGTGGCGGGTGGACGTCGTGTTCGTGGTCTGGAGAGAAAAGTCGTCGTCTGTCTCAAAGACCCTGATTATCAGTCAATTAAATCTGACTTGGTACGACCGTACACCCGTAGCTCTTTCCGACTTGACCTTATGTCCCGCTGTACGTCACAACTTGTGATTGTCTCCCCTGATAGCAAGGCGCTTGCAGGTGACTGACACTGACATTATTTTGTCACCTGCTGTAGTCACGTGTCTGTATGTCTGACATCATCAATTGTCTTCAGTCTTTTTCCTCTTTTACACTCAGTCTATCACTACGTCATCAACTCTTGATGCCATACACATGACGTCATTTTTTCTGACAACACGAGGTCCGTGTCTCTGTTTATACAACAACTAGTGTCAACATTAATATCATACGGTATGCACACTGGATCTTTTTAACACAACAACAGTGTAAAATTTAAAATTCATCACAATGATACTCATAAATAAATTATTTAGAGTATATTCACATTAAGTTTGTCTGTTTGCAGATGTACGTGTTTGTGAGTGGGTGTGTGTGACTGTGCCATCACATACGTGGGTCAGTCTACAAGTGTGATATGTGTGTGAATGTGTCAGTCTACAGATGTGATATCCGTGTCAATGTGTCTATGAGAGGTTAAAAAAGTTAGTAATTAAACTTTTATTTCATGAGAACCTTTTTAAAGAATCTTGGTTGCCAAATCAACAGTAGGATTTTCTATAAAAGGTATTGTCTTTGTTTATAGAAAGTGCCTATAGGTCTGTAGACAATTTTATCGTATAAAAACATCGTCAAAACAGATTCTGTTGTTTTAAAAATGATAATGGTGAGAATTGTTAAAGCGTAATATCTCCGCCAAAGGAAACTCAGTGCCGTGAACAAGATCCCACAACAGTAACAAAGGTGTAGAATAAGGTCACAAAGTAGTTACAAAGATGTAGAACATCACACAATAATAACAAAGATGTAGAACATCACACAATAATAACAAAGATGTAGAAAATAATAATAATAACAAAGATGTAGAACATCACACAATAATAACAAAGATGTAGAACATAATAATAACAAAGATGTAGAAGGAAGAACAACGCGAGGACTCGATGCCAGTAAAGGGAGATAACTGTAGATATAACGGTAACGACTCCAAAGAATAAGATCAATGACATCAGAAGAATACTGGGAATACATTGAGAAATCTTGAGAATATGAAGAAATATTATCTTATTAAAATGGAAAAAATGTGATTGTCACTTCAGTTTACTCACTGCATGTCCAGGTCGCCGCTGAAGCGAGTGAAGCAGGCGGAGTGGAATCTCTCCAATAGATCCAAACAGTTCGCACTTCAAATAACATCATCTGCTGTCCAGCCGCACAGCAGAAAGGGGATAAAACACAGTAGAAACACACGTAAACATGAAGGCAGAACACTTTTATCCAAATAGAAGCACGACCACAACAATAAAACACAATCAAGGACAGCCGATACTCTCAGCCTGTGAGGCAAAGGGACATAACACGTGATATATGCATGCCAAGTCTCGTCGTCTCGCTTTCTTGGTTTGACAATCAACAATGTGACAGTTTGCACATTTTTTTATTTGAATCCAGGTTCGTCTGCAAACAGATGATGGTGTGTGTATTTTACCAACTAACAGACCGGAAAACATTAGTGTCTCTGACACCGGCCTTGACCCCGAGTCACTGATCCAGCAATGAAGGTCCCTGGTCTCAGAGTTCCTTCCCTTTCACGTTCCATCGTCGTGATTCACATCGGTTACCGCGGCCATCAGACCTGACTTTTGTAAGTCACAGGCTCACTCACAGAGCTAAAGGGACCACAGGCATGGAGAGTGATTTCGGGTATGTGTGCGCGCACATCATGTATGTTAGTGCACACGTGTGATTGCGCATCTGTGTGAGGGTGAGTTTGTGTACAGTATTGTATACTTTGTATATAGTATTGTATAGTTTGTATACAGTATTGTATAGTTTGTATATAGTATTGTATACTTTGTATATAGTATTGTATAGTTTGTATATAGTATTGTATAGTTTGTATATAGTATTGTATAGTTTGTATATAGTATTGTATAGTTTGTGTACAGTATTGTATAGTTTGTATATAGTATTGTATAGTTTGTGTACAGTATTGTATAGTTTGTATATAGTATTGTGTAGTTTGTATATAGTATTGTGTAGTTTGTATATAGTATTGTATAGTTTGTATATAGTATTGTATAGTTTGTGTACAGTATTGTATAGTTTGTATATAGTATTGTATAGTTTGTATATAGTATTGTATAGTTTGTATACAGTATTGTATAGTTTGTATATATTATTGTATAGTTTGTATATAGGGCTTTTTGAGTGAATATATTACTGTGGGCTCTCTGTCTAAAACTCTATGCCCACCTAGTTATTACATGGAAATCCGGGAAAATCTGTGTAAATTATGTAATAATTCGGTAATGGAATTCGTTTCTTTTTGTATACAGAGGAAGACAACCCAGTAAAGAGAAGGTGTCTTCTCTTCTTCTTCTTTCCCATGCATCCCCGGTGATGACGCTGCCATTCTTATTCTTTATTGGTCTGCATGCATTGGTGGTTTTCCTTCCTGACAGAATTCTTGTAATTTCGTATAGTCTCTTTGTGCTATTTCTCAAAACTGCTTGTTCTGCCTCCTCTGCCTCCTGTGTGCGAACTGTCTCTTGTCGTCCCTTGCGCTCTTCTTCACTTCTCTGTTTATCTCCCAGTATTTTGCTTTGAGCTCATTTTTTTCCTGCTGGACTTGACATTGTTTGATCTTCTGCTTCAGCTCTTTCCTTTTCTCTTTCTTTTGCCAGGTCCCTAAAGTCAGCCATTCCTTGTGCTGTTTTCCTTTTTTCCCCAGAATATGTGCGCAGGCATTCTTCCAGGTCTCTTGTAATCCTGTCCAGTGGCTGGCCACTGTTTCTTCCAGGAGTCCTTCCAGTGTCGCAAATCTGTTTTTAACTTCGCAGTTGAACTCATTTTGCTTTTTACGGTCTCTAAGAAACTGCACATTGAATTTGTGGTGCGGTCTGTCTGATGTGTCATGGAAGGACCTCAGCTTTATCTTCATGGTTGCCACAAGCAGGTGGTGGTCTGTGGCTACATCTGAACCTCGCTTTACTCTGACATCTAGCAGGCTCCTTCTAAACTGGCGATTAATGGTGATGTGATCGATCTGGTTTATTGTATGTCCATCTGGCGAAGTCCAGGTGGTCTTGTGGATGGTTTTGTGTGGAAAAACTGTGCCTCCGATTACAAGGTCGTTGAGCAGGCAGAAGTCTGTGAACAGCTCACTATTTTCGTTGCAGTTGCCCACACCGTGCTTACCCATTACGTGTTCTTTGTCTGTGTTGTCATTTCCAACTTCGGCATTCATGTCGCGCATTCTGATCTTTAGGTCCCGTTTTGGAGTACGATCAACCAGTGCTTGTAGGGAGTTGTAAAAGTCTTCTTTTTCCTCTTCTGTAGCTGCGTTGGTAGGTGCATAGCACTGGATGATCGTGATCTTTCTCCCTTTGGAGTTGAACGTGGCTGACATGAGTCGTGGGGAGACTGGTTCCCATGCTACTAGCGCTCTTGCAGCCTCTGGTGTCATCAATACTGCTACTCCTTGTGTGTGGTCATGGTCAGGGTCTTCATGTCCGGAGTAGAGAATAGTCTCCCCTGACGAAAGTCTGGTCTGACCGTTGCCATTCCACCTTGTCTCGCACAGGCCGAGGAGCTTGATGTATGCATGCATGTATGCATCAAGGAAGCTGTGCGCGCGCACAAGACGTAAGACAAAGAGGGGACAAAAGCGTGAAGAAAACACCTAACGATGGGCCAGCTCAGTATGGGAGGCATACAAGGATGACAGCACAATCGCTGACACGCGACAATAAACACCTCTGAAAATGGATCTTCCAGTCGAGGCTCCAGATTTACAGTTATCGTGCTTGCGGTTTCTGTAACAGTAAAACTTTTTACATTGTGGGGTTGTTAGCACTACCACAACCTATTTTATCTCTAGGTGAGGTGTACACCTTCGTCGCCTCTTACGACATGCCTGGCTGGATTGCAGAGTGACCCTATTCTTGCAGTGCTCGCTAGGCAAGCATACAGGGAGCTCAAGGCTGCTCGCTACTAAACGAATATCAAATAATCTTTCAACAAACCTATTCTCATCATCAGGTGTTGAGTTGCTACACAAACATGGGTCAGAGACAGAGTAAGGCTGAAAGGTGTCGAGGCGTTTACCTGAGTCTCACTAAGCAACAGGTTACCCACCTTGATACAGGTCGAGTACAAGTCTCTCTTATAGAGGTAGAATAAACATTAGTGTACTTCAGTATTGTACGGGAACTTTATTGACTCACGCGGTTCTCTTTCTTTCTTTCGTTCTTTCCATTTTCTTTTTATTTTTGCTTTCTGTTTTTTTTTTTTGTTTTTTTTGTTTTTTTCTTTCTGATGCACCCTTACCTATATCTTTCTCGGCTATCTCAGGAGTCGAATGTTTATTATTAAGAAATAAAAAGAAAGGAAAATAGGTAAGGGACATAACTTGAAGAAACGTACAAACATATTTTCTAGTAATAACGATGTACAAAAAATGGCTACATGCAGGAGAAATTAAAGAAAGGACCGGAGCTGACGTAGTCATGGATCATCACCCCCCACCTGTATCAGGTAGAAGGATTATCATCGTTCATGGTCATCAAACACAAATCGAGGCGGCAGCAAAACTCATCGACCAGAAGATTGGTGATGAGGTGAGTGAAGCAGTGATTAGCAGAAAGTAGCACTGAGTAGTCGGTACTAACAGGAAAACAAATCACATGACCAATCTTAAGTCAAACACCAGAAACCAAACAGCTGACCAACAAGGACTGTCTATCAGAGATGAACACCATGTGGTGACTACACACTTTCTTGTTTTACACGAGCTGTTATCGATGGAGCACAAATTTAGTAAACTTTGGATTTTTCCGGAAACAACGGAATCCCTGAATACGATATTCGCCTGTCAACAAAATCCATTTTGTCATGTAACTGCTAAAGCTGACTGCGTGTGTAGTATTGTATTGAATCGCCAGAAAGTCTGTTAAATGTTGATAAATAATCTAACCTACCCTAATCGCTTCATAAAACGTGGCAATAAATGCAGAAGAAAAGTTACAACCTTTAGAACTGATTTGATGTTGCATCTCGAGATTTTCAAGTTAACAGAAACATTTGATTCATGCATTTGGCTGATAAGTTTTCAAGTTGTTTTTGTGTGATTGATGTATAAATCGTACATTCGCAAATCAGATAATTCTCGCTACCCTAGAACACTTTAAAAATTCAACCTCCTCTGCACTTACTCATTTTAGTTTATTTGCACTCTGTGATCTGGATATGTGTGTGGAAAAGGTGGACATGGAAGTCATGCTTGTCCCCACTTTAAACGAAGAAATGTAAACTGCTTCAAAAAAGGAATTAGAAACGGTTTAACGAATATGTCTTGCGAATAAAAAGTCCTAGGGCTTAACTGCGTCTGTAGAATAAATAAAGTAACGAAATACAATAAATAAAAAATGAATAAAATACAGAAAACCATGAATTTATATAAATTTTAAATGTGTGTGATACAGGCAAACAGACGATTACAGACATTCTGGCTCCAGTGGGTTGAGGCCACCTTCCCTCAGCTCGACTCACCGCCTACTTCCTGGCTCCTGTCTACGACAACCTTGGTTCTTCACTCCCCATCGAAAATAAATAGGAAACTAAAGGTTCTTGTAGAAAGAGCCCGATGTTTTCTGTCGTCACCCAAAATACATGAGCTACAACATCTTCATGTGTTATCTTCAAACCCTCCGGCGATGACCAAAACATCATCTGGTAAGGATGATCTGACACCTGCGCCTCTCGTCTTGCTTGGACACCACAGCACGTGACATGGACACGGCAACAGTGGACCTCACTCCTCTTCACTCATGAATGTCGCTTTGCCAGACCTTTGCCACTATTGCGACATCCACGTCTGGAGATGACAGGGAGACCGTTAGCACACTCTAACTGTCGCGGAGTGTAATGATTATGGGGGTGGGTCCATCATGGTGTGGGCTGGAATGGGGACGGCCTACCTTACTCCTATCTACCTGGTACAAGGGAACCGGACGGGTGTGGCATAAAGAGATACCAGTTTACAGACTCGGGTACTGTCAGCACTGCAGGCTGTTGGACCAGACGTCGGTCTTAAGGAAGAAAACGACAGACAGACAGGGTGAGGGTCGTCAATGACTTCCTGAAGCAGTCAACCTCATGGATAGTTATCTATGTTTCTAAAACAGACAAATGTTCATCGTTGTCAGCTGTATTGCCGTCCCATTAGAACATGCATCAACACTTTCATTGGCAGATTTTTAAACATGCGCATATTGTAAACTATCTGTGGATTGATGGCTCTGCTGTCCGTAGGTTCTTTGTATCGTTCATTACAAAAATGTTGAGATAACATTTCCCGCCTCGCCATGATGCCAGACTCGAGAGTGTTGGATTTAGTTTGTAAAATGTAATGAAATCGTGAGCTGATCAAGGGTTATAGCTCTTCAGTCTGATTGGTTGATGTATTAGTCTTTTGTACTTGTATTCATGTGGTCTAATTTTCCTAAGTCTCTTTACTAGGGTATATTTTATGTTATGACAAAAGGTACTGTAGCATTATCAATATTCACCTATTTGAAGGTAAACGGTAAATATCTGATTTAAAAAAGCATGTCTAAAATCATTTACAATTTTTCGCTAATAGAACACAACAATAGTATTCTAGTATTTCTGTATTTTATGTATTTAAAAAAAGTAGCTTGTACTTCATTTTCGAGAATATGCATGTAATTCCACGATACAAACTGTTCATACAGTCGTTTAGCAGAGTACAGTAGCCCGCACATTAGCATAAAGTCACAATGTTACAACTGATTATAGATGTTGGTGTAATGGAGACAGACATCAGACTGCTACAGGTGACAGGTGAGGAAGTGTGAAACATGTTCAGGACGTGAGCGGCTACTCCACAAACACGAGTTGTGATGTACACCGGGATATGGCGTGGAAGCCGCCAGATGCATGACGAACATTAGATCTTGAACCAGGGTAATCCACACACACGACGACTTTTCTCTCCAGACCACAAACATCATCTCCATCCGCCACCCACACAACGTCACTGCGGGCCGTGGCCACGTCCTCGATGTCCTCATCCTTCATCACCCGCACTGGGATACCCGCTTCTCGCAGTCCTGTGACAATACCCGACTGATCACTAACGCTAACCCAGTACAACACCAGCACGTCTCTCCACTGTAGACAGGGTGGTGTTGTGCCGCAAGTTGTTGAAGTGACAGTGTTTAATGTTGTCAGCTCATTATTCTCTGTCAACATATAAAGTTTATTCATTTGTTGTCTTGTATAAGATACAACACACGCATGTACATAAACACAAACGCCAAAAGACACACCCACACAAACTCACATACACAAACTGACAAAGAATGACAAGCCACCTGTGACGGAGTATAAAACAAACATATTGAATTATTATAATGAATTACCGACAGTCTCCCATACTTGACTGTAAATTATCACAGAGATTCTCTTACGTGTTACGTCTGGTATCTCTTGTCAACGGTAACTAAACTACACTCTAGCCTTACATACCTGTAACACCAACACGGAGACTGTGTAGGAAGCTGGCCACCTCACGACCGCACGTCACACATTTATATGGCCAGCCACCTGAGTGACCCTGACCTCCGTGATACAGTCGTGTGACTGGCGGGCCGTCTGTGTGGTCGGGCACACCTCGCTCACTGTATTTCTGAATACTAACACCCTTAATGATAAGTGAATCTTTCTTGATTTCCCTGACGACGGCGGGTGGAGAGCGGAGAGGTCTGGTTAAATATTCCACTTGCCAGCTGGGGGGACAGTTCTTACTGTAACAACTTGCCGCCCAAAGATGGAGACGAGGAACCTGTGCCAGCAACTTCTCACAGAAGGTCTTGATGTCTTCCCTGTCACAGACATGAGTGTTACAGAGGATGGAGAGACACGTGTTACACTGTTTATGTAGTTGAGGTGTGCTGTTGTATGTTGTTAATGTCACTATGTCATCAACCACGCTGCACACAAGTCCAGGAAACAGAAATGTTCCAAATAATGGAACAAAGTTCCTAAAACGAAATGTAAACAAGATCACTCTAATTACGTTTTAGATTGCAAAAGGAATTATCTATGAACATAACAAAAATTTTTAAACTATTTTATAATTTTTGGTATTAATAGAATCAGTTAATAAGGACGGAAGTTTTCAAGCATGTATTTAAAAAATAGATTTAACAACAATACAAAACTGCTACATGTCTCGTGTTTAGACAAAACAATAAAAGACCCTGACACTCCCTTCCTTTGTCCTCTACAAGAGTTGTCTGCTCACGCCTACATTCTCTGCCAGTTGTCTGCGCATCACTTTTATTTCTCTCAAGCACTTGCCTTCAGTAGTTCTCTAAACGCTTCTTCCTCTACATCCCTTCATGAACATTGCTCTTCGTCTTATCAGCTTATATAATGGATTCTTGTCACCATAGTAACCACAGTTACGATATGTGGCCATTGGTCTCTGAGGTTGAGTGCAGCAACACACTGAAGCTCCATGACCGCTGACATCCGCCACTTACACATCATTGTATCATCTAAACATGCCTTGTAAACAAATATGTTTCGCGATCACTACTCATAAGCACAGTCGGGAAGACGGGATGGTTAAAACTAGTGACACTGCGACAATCAGTTATTTGAGGGGAGGATGACCCTTTGTCAAGCAGGACTGGCACCTTACTTTATGGAGAGTCTCAGGCAGGAATATTGAGACACCAGAGTATTTTACTCCTCTACCAACAGCACTCGTCACGTGATTAAAGTCTGTGGAGGGAAAGAGGGGGGGGGTGGGCAAGTAGCCTTGTGGTAGTGGACAGTCCAAAATTATTATTTCCCGCTGTTTATACTCATTTTACAATGCTCCTCAACCACTCGTGCTAACAGCCGAAGTAGAGGGTTGGAATAATGAACAGGAATTAGATGTTGTTGACAGACGCTCTTTGCTTTTTTTTAAAATCTTTTTTCAATTATGGTAAACACGTTTTTAATCTTACATTTTAGGGGTATACATGTCTTTGTGTCCCATTTCGTCAATGAGGACATACAACGGTCCTCCACTTGCAGCTTGTGACAAGTCGTTGACGGCCTTCTCCACGTTTTTGTCGCCATTAAGATCAACATGCAGAAGCTGAAGTTGACTGGTTAATACCTCTGCTGACTGTTGTGTATTTACTGCCTGCAGCAACAGGTGATACAACATGCTGCACGCTGCACGACTCCCCCTCACGTACTGACAACCGTAGACGTGGTGACACACACGCAGCACTGATGGCCATCAGCAGCAGCACCACAGTTTTACCTGTACCGGCGGGCTCCGGTGACAAAGAGGTGTGGGAGGTCGCCGTGTTCGTAGCAGGTGAACTTGCTCCGGGAAAGAGTGTGATTACAGCAGTATAGCACTCTCCTGTCCACCACACGGCCTGACCCAGGGTCTTGACACTCACACGTGGAGGACATGTGCATGGCACACTCACTGTTGTCGCCGGACCGCAGAACCTGGTAAAAAGACAATAATCACACTGTAATGACTGTGTAGATGAGACAAAAGAGTTACAAGAGAACGGTGTGACTCCAGTGTGAAACAAGATTAGCATCTTAAAATTGTTCACTTCGTCAGGTACCTACGAGCTTTTATTTGATTGCCGGCGTAAATAAGATGCACACTTTGAAAATATTTTAAAATGTAATCATCAAAGAGCAACATTCTTTGCATGTTGAGTAGTACTTCAGTCAATCATTAGCCACTTCTAGACATCATCAATTCAAAGGTTTTTTTTTTTTATCTTTATCCTTTGTATGATTTTTTTCATAGCCTGTCTCTTCATGAAAGAAACCGGTTCAATAATAATGTAACAATTTGTTGTGTAGGAAAAAGAGGCAATAAGGATAATTTGAATTATTTTTTTGCCGTCAAAAATGAATGTCTGCTATGGCCTTGCAATATAAAGTTGATAAAAGTGAAACGTTTTTAGCAGTTAATAAGTGACTATATTATTGTTTAGAGCATTTTGATTTTTGTTTTTCACGAATATATATTTTGCTAATATTTACTTTCCAACTTATTCTTTATTTTTTCCCGTCAAACAATTATTTTTTATTTCTTTAGGTATCGACGTTGATAGAAGGGCAATATAAAAATGTAAACAATATGTTAGAAGTGTTAATACATTATATTAGATACCTTAGTTATCGATTCAACAGCTCTGTCCTCTTCCCTTCGAAATACAAACGGGCACGGAGTTGATACACTGCCCAAATCCCAAAGATGTCCTTTTAATTTTAAATATCAATTTGTTCTTTTATTAGTATTAAATCTAGATGTCTATGCAAAACCTTTCTATTAATAAGAATACTTATTTCAGCTGCACAAAAAAAATTATCTCTGTAGCCGACGTAAGGTAACATTTAAATGATAATTCCAAAATAATATAACACTTACTCATGAAATTGTAGTCTCTAATGTACTGTGAATTGTCCAATATGATTCATTTTAAAACATGTTGGCCTAGTCCCCAAGTGTTGCCGCTCCATACGCGAGATGGGAATCATGGGAACTACCATAAAGGAAACGTCCCATGGATTAGAAGATGGATGCGGAAGCACAACATTTTGATATTTCCCTGGTAGTCGATACTTATATGTAAAATAAATTAACTCTGAAATTTTGCATTGTGCAGACTTTTTATAACAGGGGAAAAATACTTTTTTAGGTTATTCAGGTCATTATTCAAACATGACTTGATTACAACGCACGCGCAGCGATTGATGAATGCGCTAGTGTTGTCCCATAGAACGTTATTACCATGGAAACGTCAGTTGGGGAGGGATGGGATGGGATGGGACGGATAAAATTGCATACGAGTGATGGGATAGAAAAATAATGCCACTGCGCACCAACCCGGAAATAAGCCTTCCATTAGGTTTAAATCAGAAGCTCACAAATATTTAGAAACTTTCTCTCTTTTTAAATATGATGTGTGTGCCAATTTATTCTGTACGACTGATATATACTCAATATATTTGCATTTTACTTTTAAAAAAAAGATATTATGTTAAAGTTTATGGTTCGTCCCTGTCGCTGACACTTTTAATTTTTGTTACTAAAATTTCTCATATCTGTTTGTATGATAGTCGTTTTCCCATTTTTTTGATAATTTTTGATGGCAATCTTTGAAAATAAACCACTTTAATTATTACTGTCGGTTGTGTGGAAGAATAAGAAACTACTAAATAAACCTACGAGATGCTAAACCAAACGTAAAGCAGGACCACATTCAGCTTAAGAAAAACTAATCTTAAGATAAACCAGCGATCATATCAGGATTCAAACTGTCAACGATATGAAAGAATTAAATTTTGCTTGCAACCCACCCAACTTTAATATGCAATCGCTATGTGCATCCTATTGACAATGTGTTCCCATGTAACAGTGCATCCTGTATCTACATGTCACAAAGTCCACACCATATACAAGATACAGGGTTTGGTGTATTTCAGTCAGTGAACCGAGCTTCACACACACATGACGTCACAACCTCTATGTATACCTTGTTTAAATGTTTTTTTGTTTTTATTAGTTAGGAAACGGATAGGAGATAAGTATTGGAAACCGAGGAAGATAAAGGTTAAAACACATATTTAGTGGGGGGCTGTCGGTGTCATACAGCCTGATGCGAGCCGCTAAAACCACACATTACAGCGAATCCGGCGGGGTCCTTTTGGTTTAATTAAGTTTGATGTTGATTAGTTGTTGTTGATTAGCCTTAACAAACCAAGAACAAAGGAAAGAGGTAAAAAAAATGTGGTGTTTTGATGTGTTGTGGTTTGCTGTGGTTTTTCTTACGGGACGGGGAAGGGACAGTCTTCTTGGTAGTTGTTAGTGCGTCCGGAGGGCGGACAGTATTTTTGTTTGCATAAGTCAGTTGACGGAC
>NC_037600.1:22966641-23031641 GCF_003073045.1 Pomacea canaliculata
GAAGTCGCGCGGACGCCGCGTCAATTCTAATTCTTTTTACGTCATGGATGGAATGACGTAAATCAGCTTAGCACAGCGTAACTAGGGCGACGGTAGGCAATGGAGAGCCATGTAGTACTTGTGATTGGTTGACACAGTCTCCAAGAAAGACTGTTAGGAGGTCGTCCTGGTCGCTAAGGGTGCCTGATTGGTCAGGAAGATGAAAAGAACGAGTTAACTTAGGAGATCTAACGTTTCTCGTGACAGTCGGGACCAAGCAGTTGGAGAGTACAGAGCTCCGTGGAGAGTGATCAGTGTGTGGTTAACTGCCTGCAACTGATATCCAACGTACTTCGGTGGAAGATTACCATTTGTATTCCAAGTTGTGGTGTAGCAATTAATCCCACTGGAATATATCAGCTTCGCCGAGACAAGTGGTGTGGCTTTAATGTGGTTTTTAGATTCACGAACTTCGTGAAACAATCGTCGGATATAACCTGCTGGTCCAGTCAGTCATCCCGCCAGCCCGCCTGAGAAACGTTAGGAGGAGTTTGACGCTTGGGAAGTAGCGTTCTTTTATTTTGTTTCACCCTCATCTCATCGTTAATTAATTTCATAAACATTAAATGTGTTAATCGTTGGCCAGACCTTTTTGTTGAAAAAGGTGAAAGAGTGCGGCGAGCGTGGTTTACATGTAGATGTTTACACGCGCTCGCAGACACATTCAACACACTCTTTCGTAAAACGTTACACCCATTAAAGGTACTAATAGTAAATTAGCAGACGCCTTATCACGAGCGGAGGCGGATCAAAGAAATTCCTTGGAATTGTAGTGAGAAATATAGTGTTACTGTTAACAAAAATGTGTGCATTTTTTTATAAGAGGGAGGAATGTCAGGGAGGTGTATTATTTCCCTTGTCACGTATTTGGCGAGTGTGCGTTAGCGTGTGACGGAGTGAGGAGAGTTCTCCTCACGCTCTGGCTGGGTGCAAGGGAAGTTAGCATCCCCAGCGAAACCGCTGAGACGGATGGTGTTGCTGTACGTGTGGTTACAGGAACTGGGAATAATTGAAATAGGTTCCTTGCCTAGCCAAGGTAATAGATTAAACTTTTGCTGAAGTTCTAAATTTTAGTAATCTAAAGTAGCGTACTTCTAAATTCTTAATAAAAGTGACTTAATTTTCTAAAAGAAAATATATTTTCACTTGACGTTATGGCACAATATATAATAGTATAAGTTATAAATTCGGTAGACTGATTAGTCACCGAGTTACAGGAACTTCTGAGGGACCCGCTAAGGTGAACGCAGTGATCAAGTAAAGTCCCTAACGGCGGCAAGGCCCGAGAGCCTCCCAAGCACGCCGGACCCACCCGGGGGACCCACTACACAAGGGAGAGTCTGCTCAGACGAAGGTGTTGTCCTGGGGAAGCCCTCCAGTTGTATCTTGTGTCGGGTGTCCAGGGCGGAGTTCAGTCCGTCGACGTCCTGAAGTGTTGCTCCGCGACTCCGGCGTTGGGAATAGCAGCTTGGAGTGTGTACGTGCAATCTACGGAGATTCTGTTGGAATCTGTATCTTAGTGTGTTTAGAAAGTGTGTAAGTGAGCTTGTACGCTTGTCATGGATTAAGTAGGAGTGATCCTGACGCAAAGATACGTCTGACTTTTTTGTTCGTCTAAGTGACACTGGCGGACGGTAACAGTAGGTTTACTATAAATTATCAGGGAGACCACATGTGACCCTACGCGACGAACTGAGTCTTAAGTCGCAAATTTCAGATTTGTCAAATTGCATATTTTTAAAAACTACAGGTTCTGAGCTTTCTTTTGATACAAAAGTTGTTCTTCGAGTGCTAACATGGAGCGAGTTATACACGTTTGAAGTGTGACAGTACGGTGGCGGCCATTTTGAGAAAAGCGGGTCAAAGATCAGCGTCAAGACGGCCGACTGGCTCTGTTTACTCCTAAACTTTTGCAGACAAATCTTTGATCGGTGAACATTTGAATCGTTCTTTCAAGAAGTTGAGCATAAAGACTCCGGGCTTTCTGTCAAGGTACAACACGATGGGTTATGACAGGGAAACAATATCGACACAGCGTTTGACTTTCGTAGAAATCGGTACGGATCGCAGTAGGGTACTTAGATTAAAACGTATTTTAAGTCAATTTCTAACTGTTATTTAACATAGCAGTGTATTTCCTTGATAGCTTAATAACCAATGAATCCATTTATAAAGAAAAGGCAAACTGCACAAAACTAACCCTAACACCGTTTGGTGGCTGCCGGGATCACCGCGCATTGAGCGCATCTTTGTGATGCGGATACTAGCGCGCTATAAAACTACATCATCATCATCACCCTTCGGGGCCTTGAGCACAAAACTGTTCCGCACGACTTAAGACTCATTTCGTCGTGGACGGTCACATTTGTATTCTGGACCGAGTTCCAGGGCGGCACTCCTTTTCATGGTGCAAGACTGACTGAGTTAGTAATGTACTTTGGATGATATTTACGAGTGAGAGGGGTGGTGAATATCCTGTTTATTTCAGTCAGTTTTCCGGAAAGCTTTTGTATCTTTACTCTAGGTGTTAGTCTTTATGTTGCTTTGTGTGTGTATACGATACGACCTGTTGCCATCTATCCAACAAGAGAGAGGATGAGTAAGAACCAGAAGGAAAAACAAAAAGAAAAACTTTATGGTGAAGTCGACAATTGGCTATTTTAGTAAAGAAAAGATGAGGAGCCCCCGGACAGATCGTTGTGTTTTGTGTTGTTCGAATGCGCGTGAACACCGTGTGTGAGGCGGTGACGTCATTGTGTGACGTGGTCGTGACAGGACCAGAATGCTTGTTTATTTCCGTGATAGGATTGCAATGCCTGAGTATCGTTCGACCAGGTGCATCGATGTCATGGGAAACTATAATATATTATTTAAAAATCTAAAAAAACTGTCTTGTTTATGCAACTCCTTCTGGGTGAGGCTTAACACTTTTTTTTAACTATCCTCGTATACTGCACACAATTAGGTTTCCCTAAAAGCAAAGTTTTACGGTTTAGTATCTTTACCTCCAGGTAATAACTATCCCCGAGGGATGCAACGCTACACTCATGTCTCGAAAAGGTTAGTCTTTTTGAGGGTCGCCTACTGCCATGTCTGATCACCAGCCATCTGGTTCACAACAGGTAAGTTAGGTTATCACACTAACAGGTATGTTTACGATTAGAAACGCATAATCACTTATTTTATCTCAACTCTAATTACCAAAGAAGAAGCAGGACACACACATAAAGACAACAGTTTCGCAATAACTCTTAATCGTGATGATGAAACTTTGAGTTGGAAAGCAGTTTGATAGGCGTATAGTATGTTATATGTTAGCAACAGAAGTAGCACAGTAGCTAATATCATTGATGTAACTGTCAGCAATTGGACTAACCCTAACCATAACCCTAACAAACTGTAAGAAGTCTTCAACAGTTTTATCGACACACAGCTCTGTAGTCCTTGTCTCCGTCATCTAAAATGATTTTATTTGTTCTTGCCATGCAGTGCATTAACACTACAGTAACTTACAACTTAGAAAATTAGTATGATCAAGTGTTAAAATCACATTTAATTTTAATTGGTCAGGTTTCTTTGTCCTAACTGTCGATTCTAACCACAGGGCAAGCGCCAGAAGAGGATAGAGGACAGAGGTGGTCGGGCTAAAGTTTACCTACACGCCGTGACAGATGTACAGAACCGTCTTCTTACAACATTAAGTGAGTTTTGTTTGACATACAAATGGGTTCTTATACTAGCGAGTTATGTCTGACACATGAATTTATACAGATACTGAGTTTTGTCTGACAAATGGGTTTTTACATATGTTAATGTGCTGTGTAGTGTTTCTCCAATGTACAGAAAACACACTAAAAAAAAACCGACAAATCAGTGTAGAAAGAAGATTTCACGGAGGTTAAGTAGGAGAAGTTGAACCAAAAGGAGTTTAATGATAACTAAGTGAAAGACATCGATGCTTAATAAAGATTTTGTAAAATAAAATGACGAAGTGTATGGTACGAGTTACATTAAAATTATCATAAATTCCATTTTACGCCTTTTAGCCTCTCTACTCAGAGAGATCCGAAACAAGACAGGCGCTAAGGTAGAGTTTGACCCTAACCCCTCACCTATACCAGGTATGAAGATTGTCATCATCCGCGGTGTCCCATCTCAGATGGAGGAAGTCGTCAGAATCATTCATCAGACGACTGGTTCTAAGGTTAGTCTAGTAGTGACCACAATAGACGCAGACACTCGGAAAGAGCAATTAAACAAGAGGAAGTAAAAGAAATTAGCCGTGACAATAAAACACATTAACTATCAGTGAACGGATGGTACTAAAAATGTAAAAACGAATACCGTGCAAATAACACTAATAGTTATAAATAATTTTAAAATGGTTAGATTGAAAATAAAACTGGATTTATAGGTGAGTTTTCCCGACATCGAACAAATGAGCTTAATAAAAAGATACAAACATAAAGAAACTAATAAATAAAAAATAAGAATGAAATTCAATCAAGCTGAAATCATGTTCGTACAGGAAACACTCTTAGAAGAAGCTCAGACATTCTGGATCAAGTGGGTTGAGGCCGCCTTCCCTGACCTCCAGTCTCGCGCTTACTTCCTGCCTCCTGTGTCTTTTAACCGCGTGCCGATGACCACAGAGACAGTTGCTGGTCAGGATGTCCAGGTACTACGGCCACTATCTAAAAACACAGGTCAGATGAAGCGTTTCGCACAAAAGGTTGGGTCTTTACTGACGCTTTCCAAGAAAGACAAGGAGGTAAATCAAGATGGTTTAGACTCAAAGCATCAACTGACGAATCCATCAGGACAGGAAAGGACTTTCATTTCTCAACCTGCTGATGTCCAGGACAGTGACATCAGATACGATGTAGCCATAAGACAAGTTCTCTTTTGTCTTCAGAACATGTTAGTAAAGGAAGAAGAAGTGTTAGTTGGAATCACTCGACTGGACTTCGGACAATATCTTAGTGAACCTGATTTTGCTGTGGCGGCTGCCCAGTTACCCCGAGCCTCCAGCCTACGTCCTAACTTGCCACAGAACTGGAAACAGGGAAAATTTGATGTGGTTCTTATTCATCGACATTATGGTCTTGTCGTCTGCAATGTCATGTCTTTTGGTGACATTACAAATAAACTTAAAATGTCACAGGACGATATTAATAAGAACATCAGAAAGAAGCTGAGAGACGCCGTGTCTCAGTTGGACAAGGCGGAGGCCATGTTGTCTCACCTGGTGTCCGACATCGCTCCCGGTCTGCGCATTACTAAGACCATCGCCTTCCCTAACCTCACGGCTGACCAGGTACAGCAGGCCATCTCTCACGACTCACAGCTCACTGAGGTAAAGATTATTCTCGCTATTTTCCAAAGATTAAATTAGTTTTTTCAGGTATAGTTAATTATTTTTTGGTGACATTAATGGGTCTATCCCCCAAGAATAATTGTTTACTAGCTGCATACCCTTATGTAAGAAAGGTAGTACGTCAGGGTGGTACGTGCTAGTGTAGAGTTGTAATATTAGGTAAAGGCACAGAGGTTTTACTTCAAAATCAAAATCAAAATCAAATCAAAACAGACTTTATTGTCTGCCCAGGAGGACAGAAATTTGTCTTTTCTCACATACCCATACAGACATTTAACACACAGTTAGAAGTAAAAGTGAGGAGTAAAATAGTGTTGATTGCACCAGTCCATCAAAGCAGTGTATGTTTATCCTAACAACAAACCTTGGGTGACCAAGGGCCTAAAAGCACTGCTTAAAGGCCGAAGTTTTGTGTCCGGAGGAAAGACAGTGGTATCACTTTTAAGTGGTTGCAAAAAGCCAAGCGGGACGAAGCGGATAGCAGAGGCGTCAACTGCGCACAGGGAGAGACCAACACTTCAGGGTATCACACACTTGTCTGTAGTCACCTATGCACCTCCACACTTGTGCGCTGTTGCAAGCGGTCAGTAGGAGTAGCCTATCTAATCAACGCTAGCTGATTGATGATTGGACAGTGAGTGAGTGACTAGTGGCGTTCCTCTTTGTATTTCTTGTTGCAAATGTCCAAAGGCAAATTACGAAATGGGAATATTTGACGACACCTCTAAGCACAACGTAAGAATGTATTGAACAATCAGTCACCAGTTGAAACGACTTCAGCTTCAGATTCACTTGTACCTCGAGACTGAGTCTTAAGCCAAGAGGGCAAGACTCGGGAGGAAGGACGCTGGGGTTAGAGAACCTTCAGCAAGGGGACAAGTTGGTGACGAGTAACTGTCAGGACTGCCTCCTGTCGTCGTGAAAACGAAAGGGCTACGTGACTACGGATTCCACTACCTGTGAGAGGACTTGCGCTTGAAGCTGGTGTTCGCTCGGCGGTTGTAGTGTCATTGTAGACGTTGGAGACACCACGTGTATGCTCTGGACTGGGACAGGCTCGACTCTGTGTCGTCGGGAGAGCAGTCGTCGCTCACTGACGAGATTGGCAGATCAGGCGGGAAGGACGATGGACAGGGGGAGCAACATTTTCGAGGGAAAGTCATCGGAGTGCCTTGATTGTCGGTTCAAATATTGGTCTCCACCAAACCACCGTCGTAAACCGACAATAACAAGAACAGCTCAGTTGATGGGCGTGTGAGAGTGAATGGTAGAGATAGAGAGAGGTAACAACACTGGAATAGTGGAAGTAGGCTTAGCATGGATAGGACTGGAACTTATTTCTATACGTTACATCACACACGAGTTTTGTGCTTGGGGAACAGCAGGAGGGGGGGGGAGGTGGGATCGTAAGCCACGTGGTAAACTTTGTGATCGACGTGTGTGTATTGTACGTGTGGTTCCCCTGTAGCTTTATGTTGACGTGACCCACGTGTCGTGTTCGTCGGGGCCAGTATTCACTTTGAAGGTAAAAACAGCAAGAATACTGCAACAATAAAGTGCATCTCTTTTATTACTCTTTTGCTTTCAATTTTGACTGTTGTTTTTGAAAACTTGTTTTTTAATATTAACACATTATTTTATAGAAATACTGATGGCTTTTATGGACAATCAAATAAATGTAAAATGTAGATGCAAGCAGCTTATTATAACTAAATGTTAAGGTCAAGAAATGGTGTATAAGGCCGCAAACAACTTTTGCTAAAACTGCTGCAGTCCTCTGCATTTGTCTCACCATACCGGCGGTCTATATTTACTGTATGTGCCAAGCAGTAAAGAAGTTTAGATTCTCTTGCCCAGAATGTCTTATACCTATCAGCAGCTGGTCTTAAAACCTACCTACTTTCGGAATCGCCATGAAATACATTTTTTAATCTTCATGTTTATTTGCGATCTTCAGCAGTTTGTCTCTTACTTCACCCGACTTAAACTTTTGACTGCATGATCACGTGATTGGGGAAATCCCTGATTCTCGTCTGTTCCCTTCTTTTCGTCGTATGATCTTGCAACTGTTTTGTTTTTTCAGACCACTTTGTTGTTTTCTCAACATTTGATTTCTCCTTTCTACATTTTGCGACTCGACATACGTAATATTTTAATCTTCTGTTCTCATAATCTCGTTTCCTTTTACACATGAACCTATAATCCTTCTCGGGATCTCGCTAGTAACTTCTATTTGACCATCTGTCAGCTTCTATACCGCCAGCATTTTCTGCAAATCATTGTCTTCCTTATCCTCTCCTTGGCTCACTCCTGAAATTATACAGGTCACAGACTCCCTCCATCACACTCAGCATATCTCTTCCTTTTCAAAACTCAGTAATCACACGGAAACCTTGAGACTGCTGGATCCTAAGTTAAATTAAGCACATTACTTTTGTACTGAGGACTTCTTAAATTGAAAAGTTTGGAAAAATATAATGCCAAATTCTAATCAACTTTTCTTTTGTTGCGGCCAATAGCAAGGTTATTTGAAATTTGTCTGGGTTTATCTACCACTTTTGTTTGCATAAATTTTACTTTGAAATGTTGTTAGACCTTAAAACAGAGAAGAAAGTGTACTTCCTCTTCTTCATTTGTTTTAGATAACGCACAAAGCATGTCATATGAAGTGTGTGTTCCATATCGCAAATAAATTCATTTAAAATATTTTTAGCAGTGCCTGAAATCCCTAGTAGAGTAAAAGAGAACCTCTTGCTTTTATTCATGTGATCTTCCCATTCATGCCATCTGAACAGAGCTTTTTTTTAAAAATTTGCCTATAGACAAACTTACATTTTGTACCCCCTGATTTAACCACAGAAAGCCAAACCAGTGAGAAAATAATACTGGATACCCAGTTTGTTTTACCCTTTGTACCTAAATGAAACAGACAGTACACTTTTTGAGGTAACCTATCATCGCTCATACTAACAAGTTTTGACCATGAACAAATACATTTGCTTACTGATTTTATTTTGATTGAGTGTCAATGCTATTTTTCATAAACTGGATCATTTGGAGTTTACCCAAGAAATGTCATAAGGCGAAGAGTTGAAAGGCCTTATCTAATCCCCATAGTTCTCACCATATTGTAACATAGCCTGAACTTGAGAATAAAAAAACGATTTAAAATACCTATAAACTCGTGTGATTGTAGGATCTAAGAGTTTTCATTATTAGAAAGCAGCATTGTAATGCTTATTTATTTTTTTTCTGAATATCTAAGAGTGTATATATTTGTATACAATTTATCGAATAGCTTGTTGCTATGATCTGTTGAAAGCATGGAAAATTGACAGTTAAAGTTTTATGCAGAATAACTCATCAATGCCCAAATTTTTCGTACACAGGCTTATTCGGTTATGCTTAGAATATAGAACAAGAGACCAGAAACATGTTGAAGAATGTTTTTATATTGGTTACTCACACACACACAAGACAGTGCTTTGCTCCGATATGACAACAATGGGCCGATGTGGTAACGTGTTCCCATTTAGAAACAACACAGTTTTATTGCAAACAACTGGTCTATAAATTAATAATATCTTAAGTGTTTTTTGTAGTTCAAAAATATTTTGCTGAAATATGTTCTCATCTCAAAAATAAAATGTTACAGTGTTCAGTTGCTATGATACTGATAATCACAGTATAGATGTAAAGGAAACAAATTAGACGAGCATTTTCCTTGCACAGCCTGCATCGTTCTCGCTTTTCTAATGAGACGATGTGTTTACCGTTACCATCAAACCTCACATTACTGACTGGTTTACTAGACGGCATAGATGTTGATGATGCATTGTGTTGTGAGTGGTGAAGTAAGGCACGAACAATGTGTCGACGAAATTCCAAACGGTCAAATTGGCGTTCAACTTAAACATGAATACGCAAACCCGCAACAGCTGAAATAGTGCTGCTATTGACAAACAGTGGCCACCACAACGTCTTTGAGCGATAAACTGGACGATAGTTTTCCAGCAGCCCGTCCAGTAGGTCTACACCACCCATGTAAGCATTATATAACACAATGACCACTGGCTGTTAAATGTCAATTAGACACTTTTAGGCAGAGCTCCACCTTCTTGCCTTTAACAATGGTTTTATGTTATTGTAGTTTGCAGCTACAGCAACACACTGGTTATCGTGTCATTTTCACCGCCATGACATATCCATCGCCTACGTCGCCGAAGTAACCTCTCTCTTCTTTCTTCGTTGCTTTCCTATCCAATAACGAGGACTAGTTCAGCGTGTTCTCACGAATAGTACCAGTTCCTTTTATGTTTCGTTCAGATGGTCATATGAGGTACAGAAATTGTCAAAATACACCTCATAGCATAGTGGAGTTTGTTTGCAGCTCAGCGAAGACGTGACCCAGGCAACACCCTTGATTCTGACATTGCTACTCATTGGTTGTCTGTCCACAATATACTTCGATATTGAAAGGATAGCATGTGGCTGATGCAAGAACCCACAATATATACCCAAAAGGAATGGGCTTTCCACGCATAAACATTTTTGCAGAATGATTTCCATAATAAGGGACCATCTCTTCATCAGTGCTCTGATGTTCACTGAATATGTTAAACTGCTGTAGGCGTATATTGAGTGTTTCGATGAGAGCACAAACTTTGTACAGTTTATCTTTTATAATTATTTTATCATTGTCTGCCAGGTGAATGTACCTCTTTATCTCCATGAAAAGGTTGCGTGCGATGGGGTGTGATACAAAAGGATGATGAACGTATTCATCCCGGTTATAGTACAAACGCTTATTCTGCAAACAATTGTAGCCGCTCAATAAAGAATTCCAGCAGAAATGTCCAAAACTTTGTCACCTAATTTAAAAACAATACTATTCTTTTGTCTGGAATATCTTACACTTTCAGTTCCAATCAATTCAGTAATATCCGCGTCAAAATAGAGTTTGAAGAGCTCATAAGGTGTTTTATCATGAAGTTCTGGATGCTTCTGAGCGAAGTTTTCCAGCTGCACAGCTCGTAATTAAATTACTGTTTGTAATTTTTTTCAAAATCTCTTTATGCTTTTTTCATGTCCTTTTGTCTGTACAACTCTCGTCTCTTCTGCTTGCTACAAGCTTCTCAGTCATCAGTAGCAGACCTGTATTTTATTTGGCAAGTATCAAAGCAGTAGATCATCTTCATCAATTATTTCTTCACCAGAAATATTGTTGACATTTTTGGAGGTACCAATGCGATCTCAGCTACTTCATTATTTCCAATCTGGCCCATGGCCTATAGCAAGTGTTCGTATTCTTCAAACGTTTTACCCTCGTCGCTGATGTGATCTTCCTCTGTAACAATTATTGCTACCATTACAGATGAGAATCGATTTTAGGACGGAGATCGTCTTCGCTAGGCAAACAATTACGCCCGGAGAAAGGCTGTCAAATTTTAACAAAGAAATGGCTAGGTTAAGGAGTAACGATGGTCATGCAACACGCTTTTTCACCATCAAAAGACAACTTTCTTAGCTTTACTGCAGTTTTAACTTAAGACCGCCTATACATCACAACCATGATTTGTGCAAACCGCAAAACAGAATTAAAACATACATAAATAATGAGAATTTCCTTCAACGGATTGGATTGTATAGAACTGATATCGCTTAAATTATTGAAAGATCGCAATGAATTGTAACAAAAGCACAGCTTAAGTTCACGATTAGCATAGCTTTACTTCAGTACTGTCACCTTCATTTTTCACGGAACTCATTTGCTTGTCATAATGGGAATGAATTCATGTGTTTATATGTACAGATTTGGTTCCGTTGGCTACTATTGTCCTTTTGTTCAAACTGTTGACATTGTTTGTAGCAGCAAGTAGAATGTTATTGTCTATTAAAGATATTTCTATCCTTTGTTGCCAGATTGAACACACCAAACAAACTTAGACTGTGTTTATTTTGTTATGCTATGGACTTACTCGGCGCTACATCTGTCGATGGACAATATCTTTATCTCTGCATGTACACTTTACATCACGTGGTTTGTTACAGGACCTGTGTCAGTGTCTGGGAACATTAGACCCCGCCGACATCCCTGGTCTGTGTCTGTGCTGTGATCAGTTGTCTGACCCCAAGACCCCGTGTGACGTCAGTAGTCACGTGCTGAGGGAACTCGGACACTGGTGGCAGCGACGTGTGGCTGGGGCTGGGTCTGATACTCACATGACACCTGGGGTGTACAAAACATTAGTAGCACGGTAAGATACAATGAGCACCTCGTGTACAGACATCACTAATTTCACCAGATGTGAATGGCGTATGCACTTTGTTGACCTCGTAGACGCACACTGTCTTAGACGGAAATCAATTAAAATAAAAGTAGTTATTTTAAAGAACAAAGAGGGGAGGGGAAGAAAAAGGGTTTTGACAGAAACGGTCATAAAATCAGTTACAAAATTTTTATGCTTAGGGCTTACGTTTACTACAAACAGTTGTTTATTTCAACTGGCTAAGCAGCTAGCGGTCAAAGACAACTTTCACATTAATTTTAATTTAGAGAGTTCTGTCACACACCCAACATATTCCTCTTGACACTACAGCGTTCTTTCGTTCACAAAAAAAAAAATAAATAAAAACAACAACAAACCAAACAAAAACACACTGTATCTACCTTTTGCAGGCACCGTCTAATTTTAATTATGAAAAAAATGTAAAAAACTTTCTATGCACAATTTTACATGATCAAACAAAAGAAACAATACATCAACTCAATCACTAAAAAAAATTACACATTATAACACAGTACACCCATAACTTTAGTTTCTCTCGAGTAGAAAAAAGTCAGCAGGATCTGAAGATAACTGCAATTTCCTAAGCTCGTACGCAAGATTTATTTGTCAAACACCGTTCACACTCGATAATTAACATGACACATGTACAATCACTGGGAGCTGATGCTCTCGAAATCCAGAAACCTTTGTTTGTCAGTAATAATCTAGAGAAGACGCTGCCTCTCAAATACAGAGATAACAATTTGAATGGTTATTTATTATGACGACAAAAATAGATCGCACTCTTCGGAGACCAATAATATTAAAGATAAAAATAGATTAAAGGTAACAGCCAGTGGACAGCGAGGCACTTATAGGCACCTTGAACAACATAAAGATGAGGTACAAGAGCGGTGCGTAAATAATTGGAGTTGTTACATGATGGTTAGCATGACAGACAGTATTGCCAGGGAGTTAAGATAGTAATTCAGGGATAGTACTTTGTGAACAGATATGTGAATGTAGCCTTGTAGTCCGAGTGGCCAATGTGATGAGTAAGAGAGTTCCACTGTTTAGCAGCACAGAGGGAGGACGTCCGTTGTCCGTATGTGACTGTCTTTGTGGAAGGGAGGATAGAATGAGAAGTCTGATGAGGAACCAAGGTTTGGGGCAGGATGTGGACAGACAAGTTTTCAGTAAAGTAGTGGGTGGGGGGACTTCAAACAATCCATAGGATAGAGTAGAGAGCCTGTAGTCTATTGCAGCTTTAACTGGTAGCCAATGAAGAGAGTGAAGAAGTAGTGTGACATGTTCACATTTGCGATTCCGGAAAACGAGACGAGCAGCTGAGTTCTCAACTTTCTGAAACTTATCAATGAGGTCCTGCGGACAGCCAGCAAGAAGAGGGTTGCAGTAGTGTAGTTTATACACAATAAATGAGCAGATGAGAATTTTGGTGGTTGAGATGCATAGAGTATGGCAAACGGAGCTGATCTTCCGGAGCTTATAGTATGCAGAACGACATTCGTGAGAAACATGTTCATCAAGTGACATGTCAGCAGACACTATGTAACCTAATTCAAGTGTTGAAGTAACAAAACGAACATCAGCATCGCCAACACTAACAGTTTATGTTGGATAATGAATGCTAAGACTTCTTTTGGTTTGGATTCATTGTAGGCCCAGAAACTCTTCTAGCCGCAACCTGTCATTCAGAACAGAGTTACTCAGCGGCAATGTCTTCGCTGTCTACGTTCATTTGTGTCTTTTCCAAGACCTCACAAGATAATAATGTCTTTCGTTGTCTGTTCACAAATGCTTTGGATATCATAAAGAAATTCAGAAAGCACACTGAGCTCCTTAAGTCGACGCGGTTGATGTTTCTACCACAGCATAATAGACACTGACTTTTCAGCGGTCTTCTACAGTGTCCTTGGTAGCCTCGTAGACCAATTGTTGCTTAGTTTTACACTTTCTTGGTACGAGTACACCTATTCCTGCTCAAAGTGAGCAGAAAAAGAAGAGAGAATTAAAATGAATATTAATTTTGCCATCAATCATAATTTACTACATCAACTTACATTTGGGGTTCCAAAGTATCGATTTGAGACAGAATTTTATTTCTTTAATAAGGTTCTGTGGTCCGGCGACAACAGTGACATTACCATGTACATCTATACCACGCGTAAGTGTCGAGACAACAGTGAGTGTGCCATGCACATGTCCTTCACGTGTGAGTGTCAAGACCCTGGGTCAGGCCGTGTGGTGGACAGGAGAGTGCTATACTGCTGTAATCACACTCTTCCCGGAGCAAGTTCACCTGCTACACGACCCACCTGACAGACTCTTTGTCACCGGACCGCCCGGTACAGGTAAAACTGTGGTGCTGCTGCTGATGGCCATACAGTGGCTGCGGTGTGGTCACCACGTCTACGTTGTCAGTACGTGGATGGGGAGTCGTGCAGCGTGCAGCATGTTGTATCACCTGTTGCTGCAGACAGTAAAGACACAACAGTCAGCAGGTGTGTCACCCGGTCAGCCTCACCTCTTGCAGTATCATCTTCATGATGACAAAGACGAGGAGAAGACCGTTAACGAATTGTCACAGATTTCAAGCGGAGGGTTGTTGTACGTCATCGCTGATGAAGCAGTGAGTGATTACAGGTACGCTGTATGCTTGGGATGTTATGACAGATGTGAATGGCGCTTGCTTTTATCTCATCACCAGCATGTGCTTGACAAATGATAATTCCTGAAATGGTTTTGACAAGAGGTGAAGTTGATGTGATGTGACAATAGATTTGTTCTGTTACATCAGCTGTTAGGTTTTCTAGCAGCATATATTATTATTATTGTTGTTATTATTACTATTGACTGACATTACACAAGATTCACAAAAGAAAGACACAATACAGTACACAATTTCACATGTGTAGCGACATCGTATGTTACTGACTTGCACAGGATCAACTACTTCGAGAATTTCTGTAAGAACCTGCTGACACGAGTTCCTCGTCTCCATCTGTGGGCGGCAAGTTGTTTCCATAAACACGCACCCGCCGGCTGGCAAGTTGCACATTTAACCAGACCCCTCCGCTCGCCGCCATCCGTCGTCAGGGAAGTCGAGCAGGACGTGTGGATCTTCACTAGACGGAGTCCTGTCCAGCCGTACAGTGAGCGAGGTGTACCCGACCACACAGACGGCCCGCCAGTCAGACGAGTGTATCACCGAGGTGAGGATCACTCAGGTCGCAGGCCAGGTGATTGTGTCACGTGCGGTCGTGAGGTGGCCAGCTTCCTACACAGTCTACGTGTTGGTGTCAGAGGTAGGTGTGGGTGTTGTGTAGTTTACCGTGTTTTGCAGGTAAACACTTACCTCTGTGATAAATAACAAGTGAGAAACAGTCTTGTGAGGAAGACGTGTGCGAGTCGGTTTATTGGATGATTCTATGATGTAGTTATTTATATTGATGTGTCTGTCTGAGTGTACACTGTATCTTACACGTGACACAGAATAAATAAATTGCGAATGTTGACAGAGAGTGGCACAACAACATCAACAGCAGTCAACTCCACCAGCGAGGAAACATCACCTCCCTGTCTACAGTGGAGAGACGTGCTGGTGTTGGATTGGGGTGACATTACTGAAAGCTCGGGTATGGTGACAGGATTGCAAGAAGCGGGTATCCCAGTGCGGGTGATGAAGGATGATGACATCGAGGACGTGGCCACGGCCCGCAGTGACGTGGTGTGGGTGGCGGATGGACGTCATGTTCGTGGTCTGGAGAGAAAAGTCGTTGTCTGTCTGGACGGTCCTGCGATTGACTTGGTTAGGTCTGGCTTCAGGGTGTTGTCTATATCTGACATATCAAGAGAGTCAGATCGTAGATCTTCCCGATTTGACCTCATGTCCCGCTGTACGTCACAACTTGTGATTGTCTCCCATGAAAATGACTGACACTCACACATCTGTCACCTGTTATAGTAGTGTGTCTGTCTGATATCAACACTTGTCTTCTCTGTTTCTCCTCTTACACTCTCAGTCTATCAACACGTCATCGCCTCATGACGTCATACACATGATATCTGAAGTTGTCTCACAACACCAGGTCCCAGATTTTATCACAATATCAATATCATACGTTCTCTACACTGGGTTTTGTTTACACAAGAACTAGCATCAACATCAAAATCATACGGTCTACACACCGGGTCTTGTTTACCAACACGGTTAAAGTTATGATCATTGTTTTATATCGTGTGAAATAAAAAACATATTTAATGCTAGTAACAGCTAGTTCATAACATTGTCAATATAAAGGATATTTTCTTGCAAAGTTTACTGTGTGTGTGGTTTATTTTTTGAAGTACTTTCTCTTTTCTGGTCTTTGTGACATGTCATAATCTTAATGTGCACGCGATTGAGTAATTTGTACTGAGACTAGATTTTTGGTCTGTTATATTTGTAACTTCCATGCAGTTTGGCCTACTTAATTTACTTTTAAAGCTTTAAGATTTTTGTCAAGAATTAGTTAATTAGATAAGAATTGTTTATGTAAGCGGGTAAAGAGATGTGGCAGGCTGATGAATGGAGTTAACGAGGAGTCAGCACGTATTGAATACATATTTTTTAACGATAATTGGAAGATTATACAAAGGGGGAAACATATTTGTCATGTGCTAACTTAAAGGGGGACGTAACAATCGCTCTAGTTAGGCTCTAGGGTGGCTTGTTGACAATCCTTAGGGCCCTTATCCAAGGTGTGGTGGTGTGTGTGCCAGTGTAGAGGTGTTGTGTAGGAGCGCACAGGTGTTGTAATGGGAACCAACCATAAGTGGTTAGAGGAAGGCAAGACTGTGAGAGGGGAGGACGCTTGGGTTTGAGAACCTTGAGCAAGTGGGGGAGTCATTGCCAAAGGGCTGCCAGGACGGCCTCTTGCCACCGTGGAAATCAAATGGCTTTGTGACCAGCTTGCACTTACAATGAGAAGACTTGCATTACCTGTGAGAGGTAGACGTTCGACGCCAAGGCCAGAAGTCGTCGTTCTCTAAGGATGAGACCGTTCGCTGGGTTTGGCGCACTCTAAAAAGCCTGAGAACTTTCCACGGCGGTGGTGTTCGTTCGACGTCTGTAGTGTCATTACAGTCGTCGAAGACATCACCTGTATGTCCCTGGACTGGGACAGGCTCGACTCTGTGTCGCTGGGAGAGCAGTCGTCGCTCTCTGACGAGGCTGGCAGTTCGTTTGGGAAGGCCGACAGACAGCGGAGAAACACTTTCGAGGGAAAATCGTCGGAGGGCGGTGACTGTCGGCTGGAGTATTGGTCTTCGCCAAATCATCATCGTGATTTGCGTGTGAGAGTGAATGATAGATATAGAGAGAGGTAACAGCACTGGAATAGTGGAAGTAGGCTTAGCATGGATAGGACTGGGACTCCCCGTAGACGAGTCTTTTATTGTATGTATATGTATGTATTTATGTTTATTAAATCTTTCTATGCCCTAAGCCACACGTCGAGTTTTGTGTTGGGGGAACAGCAGGGGTAGGGGCTAGTGAGCCACCTGGTAAACTGTGTGATGGACGTGTGAGTAATGTACGTGTGGTTCCCCTGTATCTTATGTTGACGTGGGCAGCTAGAGTTAAGGTTAACTCTCGCCCACGTGCCAGCTTCCCCAAGGCCAGTGTTCACGTTCCCGGCTAAAAACCAGGAATTCTGCAACAAAAATTAACCGGCAAACTCTTTACTTTCCAGAGATACTGCGTGTGGGTAGTGGGTGCTGCATTTTCCAAGTAAGGTGCGATATTCACATTTTCTTTTATACTTTATATTTATGTACAAGTTTATTTTTTTAATTCTCGTTGATTCTCAATTAGATTTGCGTTATTATATCTATTTATAGCCTGTCGATTTGTACAGCATTTGGGCCTGAAAAATGTCTCGAGAAATTTGGCCTAGAATATTTGTCCATAAGGGTGCTCAAAGAACCAATGGCCGTCGGAATGACCCTAAAAGTATTTGGCCTAGCTAATGATTTTGAGGATATGGCCTAGCAAACGACCAGTAGCAACTGATCTCAGATGGAGAAAATTGCTGACCCAAGAGTTTTCAAGAGGGAAGATAGTCTGACAATTGTAACCAGCCCCACCCTGCCTCCTCCAAGCACCTCCCCACTTGACCTTGTTTCCCCCTCGCCGTTCGCTCCGGGGACTGAGATCTTTCTCTTCTTCGTAACCGTCAGCGACCTTGACAGCGTGCGCTAAACAAAACCTTAGTTTCAATCATTGCAAGCTATGAAACCTTCTTATGGCGCTAAGACGAACATCGCTTACACGGTAGGAAAGGCTTCCTAAAGGTAATGGTGACAGGCAAATTAGCTGAAGACCCTATAACTGACGACACCTACAATAAATTTTAGATCAAAACAACCGAGACAACGTCCGACTATTAACTAGGTGAGCTTAGCCGTGTGAGCAATAATTTTGCTAGTTTAGCTTTAAAAATAGCAGCCAGGTAACGAACTGCAGAAAACAAAAGCTTCACAAATACATTAGACAGCATCTTGACTAAAACAGGATTTTTTTCAGCGAGGTAAATTTCATTCTCAGTAAGGAGCTTACAGATTGATAGTACTTGCTTATTTTTGGTACAATATAATCATTAAGCGAAATCAACCATAACAAATACTTTATTTGAATGTTTATAAGGGTGGCAAAAATAAACTTGTAGATACAACGCTATGGTCAGGGTAGAGCACCGCTACCATTGCGCTAAAAGCCATGTAAGGTCAGAGGAAACTGAAGAAAACAAAATTCAAGATTGAAGTTTGGAAAATACACAAAATGTTTATTATTGCCCCAGCGAATAGCACGCGTCCATTCTGTACACCTCAGTTGCTACGTCACCAGCTCCAAGGGAGCTTACTCGCCTTTGTATTTTCTCGTGTAACAAACTTAGGAAGAGAAAGAGTTACAGAAAGAGAGGATAAAGTTTTCAACTGTTCTGAACCTTTGCTTAAAACAGTTATTCATCCCAGAGCGCAGGAGGCAACTCTCTCCATGTGACAGTAAGTTCCAGAAAAAACAATGTTGCTTCTCGCATGTAAATGAGGGATCGTCTTGGTGAATTACATCGTTAATTTCAAATTAATGTGCAAGGATATGAGCGAAGAGTCGTCTCACTGCAGTCTACTTTCTTGTGTTCATATGCTGTCCTAGCACATGGGCGAATAATGGTCTTGGCGGATCAGGTCGTTAAAAGTCAAGACACGTCTCAGCTGGAATCATGCTGTGAAAATCAAGACATTCATTGTACTTACATATTCGCGAATAGTTGTCTAAGTGGATTATATTGTTGAAGACATACTGTTCTAGCTTATGAGCAAGCAATCGTCACAGTGGCTTCTATCGTTATTTTCAAAACATGTGATGTTCTAGCGCAGGCACTGCCCTCACATATGAACGCATTCTCATCTAACAGCGTGTAACATTGCTACATACTAGACAGATACTGTCATATAATAATATATTATCGAGTCCTTAAGATACTCCTCTTTTCGTCGTATATTGTCATTGTATATCAAGATAGCGATCCGACCTTCTGTGCGCATGCGTATCACTTGCGAGACGGCACATGCGCACCGAGCAGGTTGATCTCGGTCTACGTGCGGGGTCGATTATTTGCCATGTCACTTTCCAGCCATGACACCTGTAGCTGATTGATAATCAGGTAAGTTTTAGAATCTTTAGTAAATAATTACAATTTATAAAAAAAAAATCCGAATTTTTTTGTCTTACTAAAATAATTAATTTTTTTTAATAGATATGTATATGGTAGTGTGTGATCAATGAAGAATAGTGAGAAAAAGTAAACATTTTAAGTAGTAACGTATTAAAAATAAAATAATGTTTTTATAAAATTATTGTTTCGGAGTATTTTATCTACAGATGTACCAACATAGTTGTCAAATGATCATGCTATACAACTATTATGAACTAACAAAGTAACAGAAACATTAGATTGTTGAGGTAAATGTTTAAAACAATATTTTTTATTAACTTCTTCAATCAGCTCAAACACACACACACACACACACACACACACACACACACACACACACACACACACACACACACACACACACACACACACACACACACACACACACACACACACACACACACACACACACACACACGCACACACACACACGAACGCACACGGACATACAAAACAACATTTACTCTTGCACTCTTTCTACTGTGTTGGTCAGCTTAAGCCAGTTCTCCTTATCAACGACTCTTAGGTAATGAAATCGACTATGTTCAACATATCTTCCTGCTCGAACCATAATCGTGATGATACTTTCAACTTTATTGCACCCTATATCAACATAACTACAGACAGCCTAAGAAGAGTTCCTCTACGGACGACTCAGGGTCACTAGATGACACTAGTTTACTCGCCGTCGGTAGCGACTTTCCCCATCGCTCCTCCCCTAGAAGACTGAAACCTTGTTGATCAATCCCGGACCTGCCTTTCACCTGCATCACGTTATAGACCTGATCAACCCCTGGACTACCATTGACCTGCACCATGTGAGAGGACTGAAAGAAAGAACACAATAGGTTTGTGAATGTCTATATTTACATTCGACCCTGTAGACAACGCAGAGAACTTGTTTTTGAAATCTTAATTAATGAGACTAGTTTAGAAGCTTTACAACCACAGGAGTGAACTATATCTATCAACCGTGACGTCGAGGATATGAAAAAAACTCAGTTTAGTTTCTGTTTTATCCACATAGTGGTGTTAAAGACAGACTATCCGACAATCCTTTCAATGCGGTACATAACACAACAGCCATGCTGTTCGTCAACGTGTGAGCATTGCTGGATACCGACCATTTATAAACGGCCGAAAAATGAGGATGCCACAGCAGAGCCTAGTAAATTAGTGGTCAAAATACCCGCTTGTCATCACTGCAGTAGAGGTTCTGGGCTCAGATCTCGTCTCTGACACATCCTGAACGATCGGCTTGGTGTTACGGATAGTTTTGACTTGTTTCTCACTCAGGGTGACGACTCAATAACAATCGTGTATACCTGTCTCCAGAGATTGTCCTGATCACTATGACGGCCAAAAAAGTTACTTTTGAACTAGTTCCTAAGATATGACCCTGACCTGGGGTTCGACAGTTTGAACATGACATCCTCTGCTGCCCAGCTTATTGTGCTGGCTTTTTCTATCTTTTGGAGAGTTGTCTTTGCGAGGTTGTACGCCTGATGGACGTATTCCAGAACTACGTCCCGGCTCCGATGGACATTCAAGTAGAATGACTGTCATTTCTCATTTTTAAAATTTGCTCTTACAATACTTAATGAAGCAAGTCTTTATACATTGACTCCGTGAACACATGTTTAGCCATCTTTTGTAATGAAGAGAGGCAAAACTCTGTCATTCCTAAGGTAGCATCTGTATAACACAGGAAATAGGTGGAATACTTCTACTAATGTCACTTTAGCAATATCATAATCTCGTCGTTCAGCATCTGTGAGCGACAAAAGTACCTCTGCTCTTCGGCCTCTCAACTGACAAGAAAGAGTCACCCCCAGCGATTTTCATCCTTGCTTTTTAATTCAGCTACACACTTAAAGCATCATATGAAAGTGTCAAGATCATCCACAACATCCTCAAAAACAGTTTTCTTCTATAAAAAATCCTACACGTGTTTGATGGAGAATCATCTTGTTTTGCGAGCCGCTCGTGTTCTAATTGAAACTTTCTTCTTTCATTTTAATGATATTCCCTCTCTTTTAACTGAAGTTTCTTTGGTCTTCCGAATCTAGCGGAAGTTTTTCTTCGTCTAACTCAGGGATGCCCAACCTACGGCCCGCGGGCCATATCCGGCCCGCGAAACTTCTGCCCACAGTGCAGGAAATCGGCATGTTATTAATAATAATAATAAAAACCCTAAAAAAACGAAGAAGAGGGAAGAAGAAGTATTTATCCGTACGTAGGGACGTCTCTCAATCTTTTTTTTCGATGGACGAACATTTCGATTCAGTGCTCCGACTTTGTGTCTCTACGATGCAGCCAGACATTCAGAAGTTGGTTTCGGTAAAACAACTTCAAATATCCCACTAATTACTACATAGTTAATGGTAAGTAAAACTTGCTTCTAATAAAAAATGGTATCTGCTCTTTTTTTTTTTTTTTTTTTTGTATTTTTGCGGTGAAGCGCCCCGTCACACGCATGTCGGAAATGTGTTTGGCCCGCAGGCCGAAAAAGGTTGGGCATCACTGCTCTAACTAGTTTCCTTTGCCTCTCTTTTATTTTTTTTTTTGTTGACAGTCTTTCTTTTTTCTTTTTGATCCCATGAAGACGAAATCTGAGCTTGGCCAGTACGAAGCTAAAAAGTTTTTTTGTTTTTTTTCCCCCGCAAGATCTAGTTAAGTGGAGAGTAATTTACTATCTTTAAAGTTTACCTGAATTCTCCTACACTTCTTTAGAAATGTTTTCACTAAAAAGGCATTTTTGTTCCGCTCCTTTGGTGTAGGGTTAGCTTTGGTATTTGAATCGAATTAAGTTGTCACAACCACGGTAGGATACCATCTATAAGACACATAAAAACAAGATAATAAAAGTGTAGTCTCACCATATAGTTGGTTATTTCATAGACTTATATAGACACAAGAGTGATTAATAATATCTTAAATATTTTGTGTAGTTCAAAACAAAATTTTAATATAATGTATTTTGCAGTGAAACGCTGAATGTAACAGTCATCACTTTCCTTGCATTTCTGATCATACTAGGTGATGACGACAGAGCAAGTTTGATCTCAGAAAATAACATGTTTCAATTGATACTGATGTTCACAGTGAAGATAAAGAGGGACTTTTCATTCTTAGCTGATCAGATGAGCATGTTTTTTTTCCACAGACTGCATCTTTCTTGCTCTGTCGACTGATTTCTATCCTTTTTCCCCATAGTCTGTTCGACCTGGCACTCCTGGTGAACGTTTGGCAGCTCTACGTGCATCAGCAAACCGCTCCGCCAACATCGCTAATTCCTTCACAGTCTTTGGCGAGCATTGGCGGAGATAGATTGCCATTTCTCCTCCTATAACCTCTAACATCTGTTCTTGCAAAACTAGATCGAGCAAGTCTTCATACTTTGTCTCTTTTCCATACAAGCTAAGCCATCTTTCTACATAGCGGGTCAGTCTGGTGGCAAATTGAGGAAATGTTTCTGTGTCGAGTCTTCGTTCATTTCTAAACTGACACCTGTAGGACTCTGGAGTCAGCTGAAATGCTTCTCTCAGTGCTACTTTCACAACATCATAATCTTGTCTCTCAGCGTCTGTGAGTGACAGGTACAATTCTGCTGCTCGATTGACCCCCAAGCATCACGCAGATTTCGTGAGAACATTTTTGTAACCGTTTATAAAATATTCAAATGCTATCTGGGGCGCTGAGCGTCCGTGTACTTGAATGTGTAACCACACGCCACGCTCCTCTGCTATTTTTTTTGTATTATTTCTAGGGACATCAACTCCAGTCAACATCATGGGTCTGTGTCTGCGTTCTAATCAGTTGTGTGACCCCAAGATACCCTGGTACGTGAACTCGAAATATGGTGGAAACGCCGTGTGGCTGTGTCTGGGCCTGACAGTCACATGACACATCACCTGTACAAGACATGAGCAGCAAGGTAAGATACATTGAGTTCAATTATCTTTACATAGCTTAACTAACATGCCACGAGTTTTTACTTTCAGAAAACAATTTGATGTGCTGGTGATAAGAAGAACCAATGTTCAAGTCGTTTCGACTAAGATTATGATACCAGCCTGTCGAGCTTCTCTGGAGTTAAAGACTAATGTTACATCCATCCGTACAAGACACGCGATATTCTTAGCCACAATTTAACATTAACTTCTTCTGTGTTGACACGTATACAAAACTTACCAAAAACACGCTTTATAAATGGTTTTATTAAGTTGAAAAAAAGTGTTAATGACTTTGTTTAAATCGATTAAAACTATGTGTCTAAAGTAGATAAACATACTTTAATTGAAAATATAAAAAGTTTCTTAAAGGACTCTATCTATTTCATATGAAAAAAAAGGAAGAAGTATTGATGGCGACCACTGGTGAGAAAATTCTGCCGGTTAACTCTGAGTAAAATGTTGGCTGCTGGTGGTGGTATAGAGCTGTCACGTGTGTTGCACATTTATGATTACACGTGACATGAAAACTGTCATATTCAGCAGTGGGTATGACGGTAAACTGGTCTTAGAACTGATCACCTGTAACCTGAAAACTAGCGAGTTTTAGTTTTACACTCACGCACAATCACACACAGAATAGACTCGTACAGATACACTCACAGCACACTCACAATCGTTCGTCAATAGGTCGTCAACTTTGAAACAAAGAAAATATCAACTATTACACAGTATTCGACAAAATCCAAAGAGGCAGAATAAAAACACTTCTCGTTGGGAGCACAATTGACGGTTTGTACAAGCACAGGTCCAAACTCACGGATGTGTAGCAGAAAATGTAGAGACGAACTACGAGCCCCGAAGACGAGAAAATAGGAGGAGTGCTTGGTGTAGATCACAAAGAGCAAGTTATCATTTCACAGACATGCACACCTGTATTCATTCATGTCTTCGTGTAACCCCAAATCAGCGGAGAATTTTCTCTGCCGTCGTGTTGGCAACATCCGGCTCTCATGAAAAGTGCTGAAAGTAACTACTACCTTGCCTTTTTGGGGGCAATAAGAAATAAGCCTCCCATGTTGAGAAAAGAAAAGAGTGTGATATTTGTCTTCATGTTGTTTCTGGAAGAGCATGTGGAATCTTTTTTATGGTTTTACGAAGTTCTCAGCAAGGTAAGCTTCTTAGCAATAAGTTTTTCTCCAAACCCAAAGCTAGTGAAGAAATCATCACTCGATATTTTTCTTCCACTATTTCTCAACACAGAGATTATGTCCAAAACAATTCCTTCATCCTGGTTCTGTTCTCTTGGTTGATCAGGTCTTCATCCCGTGTATGCTTGGCAACTCAAGCTAAAAGACATTGTGCTCTCACAGAAGACCAAGAGTTGCATACCATATTTTCTTCGCTTGCTAGAAATGTATTGTTTGAAAGGACATCTGCTTCTAATGATGACTAATTGTTCATCAACAGTCACCTCTTTTGAGGGTTCGTAACACTCTTTCAAATTATCTACCTGAACAGCAAATATTTCAAGATTGGTAATAGCTTTAAATCGGGATGCCTTTGACAGCAAAGGGTTAACGTGGAAAAACTTCAAAAATTGTGTCGATTTGCTTATCTTAAAAACCATTTTCTTTCATTTGAGAAAGACCTTATTTGGTCTTGTGTCTGTTGTCTTTTGCTCTGGGAAAAAATCAAATGCCGTCACTTCCATTATCTCCCTTTCCGGAACTGGCATTATCCCCGCTGGCCGTCACACCTTTACCTAGACTGGTCCACATGTTTGTGACAATCTCCCCTAACTACTCCGCCAGGCGACCTCTTTCGGTGGTTCTAGAAAGAAATAAAACTCAAAACTGGTTTCTTGGGGAGCAGTGCTGTACACAAGTGTAGTATGAGCATTAGCATGAGCAGTGATACCTGTAGACACGTGACATCTAAGTCTGTCTTTGATTTTCTAAGGCATTTAGCTTTGTGCCATTTACTTAAAGGAGTTTTGTGTTCTTTCATTTCTACAGAAAAGTATTTACAAAAACATATGTCTGTACTGCTTGCCTAGCAAAATAGGTCATCACAAATAGTAAACTCTATTGTTGTCTCACAAAGAAGTATTACCGAATGCGTATTTCTCTTATTACTGCTGATCTCAAAAGTATTTGAAGTGCACCATGCTGATAAGAGACAAGAATTCGCTGTGATGACATTCCATTGTGTCAGATGTCATCACTAGCAAACCAGTCCTGAAGATAAGGGATCAGTTTGTTGTTTGTTAAAGTAATTTCACGAAACAAAAACAAAAACAAAAAAAACAACAACAACAACAACCAAACAAACAAACCCCACTATCTCTTAAACAAATATCGTCAGTGGACAAGGTTTGTTTAAAAGATCACACAGGAACAGTGGTGCTCAGTTTACATAAATATCATGAATCCAAATCTGACACAAATTATTCTAATAACGAAGAAGCTTCCTCCAATGACACCAGCAACCTTCTTATTCTTCTAATGATCAAATGCGCTCCCCACTATCGCGTTTCTTGTGCAATAAAACCATTGGTAAAAACGATAAGGCGAGTAGCCCTATGTGCTACATCGTGAGAGAAGAAGATGCTGTGTGTGTTAGTGTGTGTGCGTGTGTGTGTGCTAGTGTCTGTGTGTGTTATTTTGTGTGTGTGTGCTAGTTTGTGTTATTGTGTGTGAGCGATAGTGTGTCTGTTAGTGTGTATGTGATGTGTTAGTGTGTGTTAGTTTAAGTGTGTTTGTGAGTGTTAGTGTCTGTTAGTGCGTTTTAGTGTGTGTTAGTGTGCGTGTTTGAGAGAGAGTAGGAGACAGTAGACCGGTACAGCCCCGCTAATACTATTGTTCTCATGTTAACAGTTCAGCTCAGCGGAGATAATTTACTTCTTGACATTTTTACTCTTGTCAAATGACGCAGCGAGAAAAAAATGGAAAAAAAACTGTTAATATTATATCTTCTCGACTTTGTGCCACTGCCTTGTGATAATAGATAATAGATAATTACTGCACGTACTCACCATCGCCTGCTCCAAATGTCTGTATGTCGCCAAAGATGTCTAAAGGTGGCGGTGAAGACAGTGTCTAGCGCCTGCTGCTGCTAGTTGTCTGTGCTTGTAACACTACAGTGTCGTAGGTTCTACAAGGCTCGTGAGATGACAGTAGTACGTGTGTCACGTGGTGTATACCACGGTCATCTACAAGGGACGTCATTAAAGATAGAGAATGTAGTGAACTGCAGAATCACGTCTTGAGGATACGCAGCCTGTGATTTACCAGTTACGAGATAATAAGGCTAGCAGGCCAGGTACATGATAACAAATCTTGGAGGTAAGCTACAAACTAATCAAGTGACAGGGTTAAAGTCACAAGAACAAGCGACTTGGAGCAGTTATAACACTGTAGTGACATAGACATCCCTACAAGCCTCTGTGTGTGTGTGTGATAGAGAGAAACAAAGAAGAGAGAGAACGGCATGTGCGATCATTTTCAAGAAGCATCGAGTGTTTGAAGAAAATAATAAATGTATTCTCGCATTATGTTTTGGTCATTAGAGAGTATTACAAAAATCTGCGCTGATTGTTAAATGACCAGGACAACTCGCCCCTGATGTTATGATGCCTGGAGATTGTGCCTTACCTCCCCTTGTCTTTATCTCCACACGAGCAGGGAGACGTCTGCACGCGCACATTTTTCTGATACCCGAGTGTACCTGCAGTGTACACGTGATATTATACTCGTGATGTACGCTATATCGGCAAGCTCATATCTCTTAGTGACCACGTCAGCCTCTCAGTCTTTGAACTTACCTGAAGAAGGTATGTTTTGTTTTACCCTCAGTTACTATCTCTCCGACTTAAAGCTGCTTAAACTGTCTTGTAACGTAAATATAAACACCCAAACAATTTATTTTTAATGTCTTAGTATGTATTGTTTCTTAATATTATATTTGTGTGTGTGGGAGGCGGAAGTTGTAGATTCATTTTTTTAATAAGATGTAAGATTCCTTTTACTAAATGACATGAACACAGTAAGGCAACGTGTAGTCATCTCTTTTACTGCCAGAAAATATGTGTTGTCTTCTTTCGAAAGCAAACTACACGGGTACAGCACTCTTTCCGCTGTTATATTTAGGAAACATAACGTGGCAGTTTTTGTCTGCTGACAATAGAGTAGAAGTGTTTGTCAACCAACAATACAATAGCCGCGTTTGTCGACTAAGGACTCACAACAAGCGCTGACAATGTGTTCGTTCTCCAAAGAATGTTATCAACACTAAGGCTTCTCGTTGTTTGTCTGTACTTTCCAAGATTACCTGAAAATTCACTGATACAAAATAAGTACTGCTGACACATAAATATCGTGTGCAGTTGTGTCAGAGTCAATTGCTGTCAGCCATGTTGTTTATCCATGACGTGTTCTGGCTTTTTTCTTTTTCTGTCTGTTACCTCACCGCTCACAGCTCCCGTTGTACAAGAGGCTGTTACTTTTCAAGTTCAAAGGAGGTAATAAGGAGGAGGATACCGATCTTCCGAGGTCCCTAAAGGCGAAATAAGTTTTCATGAGTTCCAGAAATTATTTAACTAACTAACGAACATATTTAATGATTTGATCACCGGCCCAGTAAAGACTAGTGCGTCGCTTCCTTAGTCCTCCATCTTGTGTCTGGATTATTATCGGCCGTGAGTACAGAAAATCTCCAGTGAAATGGAAATTATAAAACTTGGGTAAAATAGTCTCTTGTCTCAAATTTGGTAAACTTCGGGAAAACAAGTACAAAGTAAATTTCAGTCTTATCTCCATAAAAAGGACATTGAGAACTATTGTTTAAAATTTGTAACACTTATAAGATTCAGTATACCTAATGTAAACCTAAGGTGTCCTTAAAGTTTATATTTATCGGGTCACAGAGATATGGCGCATGTTGAATGGCTATTTTAAAAGAAGTATATACAGAGAAAGGTAATCTACTAGTGAGTGTATCGTGCCAGTCATGTTCATGACAGTCTCTAAGCCTTAGTTTAAACTCTGAAAATAACTTTCACATTCTAATTGCCTTGATTTTCCTAAACGATACCACAATTGAATTTATAGTTTTCATTATATGGTTCAGCCACTACTTTTATTCTTATTTTGAAGTCTTTTTTTCTAATATTACTAGTGTTTTTCTAGATAGAACGTTCGCATGGAGATGAGCTTCCTAGTCAACTATTGTAAGAAAGATGGCGAAATTTCAAACTTTAGTAGCAGGCGTATAGTCCGGACTGAGGTGATCATGATACTAATACATAAATAACCACAGACAAGGCAGATAACTGATTTTAATTACGGATGTATAGCCAGGACTGTAGCCAACATCCTAGTAGCACATCAGTGATCAGTAACACCAGTGGACACATACCGCAGATTATCAAAATCGCGGATTACGATTACTGTCCTTAGAATCATCGTCGTCATCAGCAGTTATCAACGATTAACAACGTCACAAACACACTTTGACAACAACTGTTTGTTAGAGACTTTGCTGTCACCTGTTTGTTGTCGGCAATCAGCAAACAGTAACTATCGTGACAGCTACGTGCCTATCACGTACAGAGGAAATTATGGGCGCTGCGCTGTTCACACATCAAGACGTGTTGTACTTGTGCACGTAGACACGTATTGTACTCAATCTTTAAGCGACGTAAGTCAGCTGTACAGGTGGCGCTCTCACCGAGGATAATCTAGAAGACTTAATATATGAATAAAATTATTGTCGCCCATGTGTGTTATCTACTGTTGCAGTCAGATTCTCACACTGAGCGAAAACACCAGTCACGTTCATGTCAACCATGTCTGATAAACAACCGTCTGCTGCACAACAGGTGAGACAAGGTGGAGACACCTGATAGTAGGGGAGTGGTCGGGCGAAGAGAAGTCAAGGAGGTCAATCCTTGTACCAAAGTTAAAAATGTTCTTTCATCAAGTTTACAAGTCAGTGTGTGGCCTGTCCCACACCAAAATTTCAAAGCAGTAATGTCAAGGTTGTCAATGAGAATGTTGTAATTAGTTATCATTACGTTTACATACAATACTCGGCTTTTCTTACATCCGCCGTGTGACTGTTGCCTCTTACGAGTTATCAATGGTAAACGAAACATTTCATACCACATAAGCACAAAATTCACGCTGTTTAAACAAAAGCTGTTGTACAAACAGCATAAATTATAATTTCAGTAGAAATTACTAACGCGCGCGCGTGTGTATTACAATGTGTGTTTGTTAGGTGCAAGGTTTGACATGGAAAGTATATTTGATGTGTAATGAACCATTTACTCCTGATATACAAGGGATGGTCATCAATGCCATTGCTAATAAATAGAAGTATATATATATTAAAGATTAATTAGAGTAATTATGTCTTCTTATGTGTTTTTACCATGATCAGCTTTGTGTACGGTGTTCAATGTCTGATGTTCTCCTGTAACTGTATAACCAACATCACAGGGAAAGCGCCGGAAAGGAGGAGGTGGACGAGAAAGTTTTAGAGGCGGTGACCGGGTCAAAGTTCACCTACACGCCGTGACCGATGAGCAGGCTGCGCTACTTACAGGTACATTCTATCTTTAGGTTGTGTTATTCCTAAAGGAACACACACAAAAAAAAAAAAAAACGCAGAAAAGAAAACGACGAGGACACACCAAACAGGTTAGAAGATAATGCAATGTATACGTGTGGAGCACAGGCCAAAGTTTTATTTATTTATTTGCCCCTTACAGGTGGATAAACATGCAGCTTAATGTCCGTCAACCGTGTCTGTCTTTAACGATGTGAGTAGGTCTTGCACGAGACGATAAGTCCTCTCCTCGTTTGTAACACAGTTCGTCCTCTCACCACCTCAGTAAATTATAGAGAGTGGGGACAACTGAGATAATTCATCATCACAAAGATGTGTATAATTATTGAGATAAAAAGAGTAATAATTAAATTAAACATTTGTATAACTCTTGTGCAATAATATTTTCAATGTTCTTTGAGAATTGACTTACTCCACAGAATAACAAACAAACACGCACCCATCTACGCTATAACAGACACACATAAAGAGAAAGTAATTACAGACACGCGTTATGCACACTCAGGGTCACACTAAAGTTTTCGTTCACAACAGATGTGTTCAATTAGGGCCTAAAGGTGGTCAGAGAATCAGTGACTGACTGGTAATCCATTCCAAGCTCATGTAGCTTGGTAGGAGATAGACTTCTGTTCATAATGTATATTTGCCTTAGTGGACACTGGGTGTTATGTTTTCATAATAATTATTACAACTAACACAAGTAACCACTTACAATTCACCGTATATATTATACATAACTTTAGCACGAACTGCCAGGTTACAGGTCAAGATGTCCCAACAGATAATCTTGTTTACAGTGAATGCGCGTCCACTGGAAGAGGTAAAGAAGAAGACAGGCGCTGATGTACACTTTGACCCCAACCCCTCACCTGTACCAGGTATGAAGATTCTCATCATCCGCGGTGTCCCATCTCAGATCGAGGTGGTCTTCAGACTCATTAGGCTGATGACTGGTAGTCAGGTTAGTGCAGTAGTCACTACAATACAATCACAGAGTTACAAACATCAACACTAAACAGTAGAGGCTGCAATCAACAGTAGGCAGCAAGAGGGACTAACAGTAAGAATGAATAACAACTGATAATCAACGATAACAACTAACAATGGTTGGCTGTACTGCATAAATAAATATAGTGAATAACAAAAAGAGCTATAAACAGCCAGAATACACAACGGAAAACGGAAAAAAAATTGACAAGGATTAAATTTTGGTAAACACAAGTAGCCAGAATACAGTAGTATCTTCAAAACGCTTAGAAATGAAAAGAAGGAACATAATTTGACATAAACTTTTATTTCTACTCACCAAACAAATGCGACTAAACAAAAGATGCAAAAATAAACTAAAATGAAGTTACTGCAGTCAGACAAACTGAGGTCCTCTTCCTACAGGCAACACTCGCAGAAGAAGTTCAGACATTCTGGCTCCAGTGGGTTGAGGCCGCGTACCCTGATCTCGAATCACGCGCCTACTTCCTGCCTCCTGTCTACTTCAACCGCGTGCCGATGACCAGAGCGACATTTGCTGGTCAGGATGTCCAGGTACTATTGCCTCAAAAGGGAGGTAGGTTGAAGCGTCTTGTAGAAAGGTTTGAATCTTTACTGACGTCAGTCAAAACAAACGAGGAGCGCCATGAAGATGGTTCACATTCAAACCATCGAGTGAAGAGTCCACCAGAAGCTGCTGTGGCTTTTATTTCTCAACTTGGCGCTGTCCAGGACAGTGACATCAGATACGACGCAGCCATGAGGCAAGTTCTGTTCTGTCTTCAAAAGTTGTCTAGAAAGACAAGAGAAGTGTTAGTTGGAATCACTCGACTCCACTTCGGACAATATCTGAGTGAACCTTGTTTTGCTGTGGCGGCTGCCCAGTTACCCCGAGCCTCCAGTCTGTCTCCTAACTTGCCACAGAGCTGGAAACAGGGAGAATTTGATGTTCTTCTTATTCACCGACATTACGGTCTTGTCGTCTGCAATGTGATTTCTTTCGGTGACATCACAAACGACCTTAAAATGTCACAGCAGGATATAGACAACAACATAAGAAAGAAACTCAGAGACGCCGTGTCACAACTGAACAAGGCGGAGGCCATGTTGTCTCACCTGGTGTCCGACATCGCTCCCGGTCTGCGCATCACTAAGACCATCGCTTTCCCCAACCTCACGGCTGACCAGGTACAGCAGGCCATCTTTCACGACTCCCAACTCACTGAGGTAAACATCGGTCTCACTGTCCCCACCCCCCCCCCACCACCACCACCCCAAAAAATATATATTTTTGAACGTTGTACACGAAGTGCATCTCTCTTATGATAGTTTTGTTTTACTTTACATACTGTTCTTGCATGTAGTAAACTAATGTAATTAACGTCGGACTTGATGTGATGTACATCGACGACTAAAACGACTTGGATAGTAAAGTTGGTTTGTGTAGTCATGGGGCATAAACTAGCTTATTAGTCGCTTGCCGATAACAATGATAACAAGTTAATCCATCTGTTACAATATAGGCAAACTAACACAAATGAAATAAGGTTTTATTATACGGTAGGGACAGAAGTGGTACTCAGTGTGTCTGACTGTGTGGGTATCGTATTTATACTTTCACCTCCTCAACACATCGTCAGTCACTGGCAGACTGAGACCTGCCGCAGTATTTACAAGGCTGCACACAAATATCTACAATGTCGACGACACTCGCTTAGTTTTTAATTTGTTGCTGACAAAACCAAAAGTCCTGGAAAGAAAATATCTTAGGGGGTAAAAAAGTAAACTACGAATTACAAGATGAACCAGAATTTCAAGTATATCTACCGTACAAAGATTGTGTAAAAGCGTGTGACGCTGATTGACCTCGGCCGCGTCATATTTCGGACATGAACATTGACCTCTTAAGGGTCATGAACTTTGTGGCTGCATCATGGACTGCGGCGGTGTCCTCTGCTCCGGGTGGCTCTCAGTGGGATGCTGTCGTTAACATCCATCATCACCACCATCCGCATTAGTTTGTTAAACAATAAATAGTCGTCTCTTTTTGTATGGAAAACAGCAGAGGAGTGTAGCTCGTGGTCAAAAATTCATGTCCAAGCACAATACACAGACATCTGATTGAATACTCATCACTAAAATGTTACATTTACAGGTGTGAAATATTTACACTACGGTACAACACAGTATGTTTAAAAGCAATCTATGGGCAAATGGACATTTTCATAGACTATAAACCTAAGTGTAATGTGATCATCATTTTTATTTTCTTAGCAATGGGACATTAATTATCTACATATACAGGTATGTTCATTATACTTCCACCCATCTATACATACTCATGTCTGTACTTTTTTTTAGTAGCATCTTATGTACATTTCATTTAAATATACAAACGCAAACCACCTACTTTCAAAGAATAGAGTTTCTATCACCGTCAGATCCAGAGGGGCTGTTCCAGAAGATACATAGTTTTATCGCTTTTATGTTTAAAATTTAGAGTGACTCAATTTTTTACATACCTGTTCAAAATGTTTGGGTTTTTCTAATTACAAAATTCTGTCAAAGGACCTGCATTGCTGTCTAAAAACAACTGACCCAGCTGACATCGCTGATGTGTGTCTGTGCTGTGATCAGTTGTCTGACCCCAAGACCCCCTGTGACGTCAGTAGTCACGTGTTAAAGAAACTCGGCAAATGGTGGACACGACGTGTGGCTGTGTCTGGGCGTGACAGTCACATGACACGTCACGTGTACAGGACACTAGTAGCACGGTAAGATACACTGTGTACAATGAGTATCACAACATAAACTAACACTGTACGAGTGTTGACGTGTAAATAACATTTGATATCAAATGCACGTGTGGTGACAGTCAGTGGCGACATTGATATTGAGATGACAAGATGTCAGGTCTACTGTCATCACATCCTCCCACAACCTCCTCCATCTCACCTTCATCGTCACTAAACACTCTTGAGCTTTGAGCCACTCACCCGTTGTTTATGTTGTTTATTTATTAAGTAGCTGTTGTTGTGTACGCGCTGTAAACACACATGTTTATAAGACACAAGACACAGACTGAACAAGTGTCACACAGTCAAGTATACAAGTATGTCTGTCTACTAGTCTACCGCCACCAGGTGAGTGTCTGTCTCACCACGTTAATATTTACTGTTGACTACAGTCACTCATTAACCCCTTGTCTCCCAGTGTTCTGTCTAGGGGACAGTTAATTACAGACCTCTGTCTGCTGTACCGAAGCAGTCACGTGACCCATGAACTTTGTGGCTGCATCATGGACTGCAATTAAGCGGTCAACTATGGGGGCTGTAACACCAAACCTGGTTTCAATGTTCAGTCAGGTGTGTCGGACGTTGTTCATGACGGGGATGATACTGACGATGTGAGCCTGAATGATGAAGTAATACGAGATGATTGGGACAGAGTAACCTCTGGTGCATCTAAATTTAACTTGGACGAGAGATTGGAAACATGCAGTGTACTTTCTCTTGACTAAGTATCCGAGAAATTTGCGGCTGTGACACACAATGGGGATGGAGTCGATGGCGACTCCGGAAATTACGACGACGACTATTGTGAATCAACAGGTCCACCACTCACATGCGGAACACGTGACGAGCACAACTGACAGGACACGTGATGTAAACACCAGCACAACTCACAGGACAGGCCACCTTGGATGACTTCCTCCCCACGGGGACATCAAGTCTTGTCTACACACGGTCACAACCTTGCTGCTCACCTGTTGCACTTTGACATCGTGATATGCTTACACAGGATTGTGACATGCGGTGTCTGTCATACTGTCTCCGTGTCTGGATGTCATCTGAAGTAAATAAAGTGTTTCCTCCATGTAACGTTTATTATGGCGGTCCCTTGAGAAACGTGAAATCGAGGTTTTACTGTAAATATTTATTAAAAAATCAATCCCAGTTAAGTAACGGTAGTGTCAGGTTACTTTGTTAGTTCATCCAGCAAACGATTAGGATCAGATAATATATTTTGGTGAAGAGACTACAGTTACAGAAATAAATACTTGCTTCACCGCGAAATGCACAACACTTCGTAGAAAGTAGACCGTCAGTGACAGAGAATGTAGTTAATATTTTATATATCTTCTTGTCTTCCTTGATCACAAAAGGACGTTAGTACGTCAACACAGAAAACGTTATTACTGAATGTAACAAACCACTTGTAGAATAAAGCGTAAACCCCTCGATATACAGGGTTTGTTACAGAAGCTGATGTAATGTTTATTTTAATAGTAAGATGAGCTCAAGTATCCAACATTTGTTTGTTGCAGATTCTGCGGTCCGGCGACAACAGTGAGTGTGCCATGCACATGTCCTCCACGTGTGAGTGTCAAGACCCTGGGTCAGGCCGTGTGGTGGACAGGAGAGTGCTACACTGCTGTAATCACACTCTTCCCGGAGCAAGTTCACCTGCTACACACGGCGCCTCCCACACTCTTTGTCACCGGACCGCCCGGTACAGGTAAAACTGTGGTGCTGCTGCTGATGGCCATACAGTGGCTGCGGTGTGGTCACCACGTCTACGTTGTCAGTACAAGGTGGGGGAGTCGGGCAGCGTGCAGCATGTTGTATCACCTGTTGCTGCAGACAGTAAAGACACAACAGTCAGCAGGTGTATCACCCGGTCAGCCTCACCTCCTGCTGTATGAGCTTGATGACGATAAAGACGTGGAGAAGGCCGTCAACGACTTGTCACAGGCGGCGAGCGGAAGGTCGTTGTACGTCATCGCTGATGAAGTAGGCAGTGAGTTGCGGTGAGTTGTACTGCGTGTGATGTGATGATAGACACACAGGTAGATGAAGCTCGCATTTATTGTATTTTAAATATTTGGTGCTTAACAGATATTTCCTCCACAGTTGTGACACATGATTGAGGTGGTGCTTTGTCAAAACTGATTTGATTTAAATCATCGCCGTTACACAGATTGTGTTGCAACACGTGTCATAATGGGACATCACTTACTTGATGACATTATTAGTAAGAATATTACAAATGATACACGAAAAGAATCACACATTAGTGTACACAGTGTAACGCGTGTAGCTACATCCTATGTTACAGAATCAAGAACTTTCAGACTTTGTGTGACAAGCTGTTGACACAAGTTCCTCGTCTTCATCTGTGGGCGGCAAGTTGTTTCCATGAACACGCACCCGCCGGCTGGCAAGTGGAAAATTTTACCAGACCCCTTCGCTCTCCACCCGCCGTCATCAGGGAAGTCGAGCGGGAAGTGTATGTCTCTGGATGCCGTGATATCCTGCCGTACAGAGAGCGAGGTGTACCCGACCACACAGAGGGCCCGCCAGTCAGACGACTGTATCACCGAGGTCAGGGTCACTCAGGTCGCTTGCCAGGTGACTGCGTCACATGCGGTCGTGAGGTGGCCAGCTTCCTTCACAGTCTCCGTGTTGGTGTTACAGGTAGGTGTGGGTATTGTGTAGTGTAATGTTTACAGATAAATACTTGACTGTGTGATAAATAAAAAACACATGAATAACATTGAAAAACATTTTAAAAAACACAGAGTGGTAATGACGTTAGTCTGACAGTTTACCTGATGACGTCACCATGCTATTGTTTATATCCATGTTGACAGAGAGTGGCACAACAACATCTACAACATTGACCTCTACCAGCGGCGGCACACCACCCTGTCTACAGTGGAGAGACGTGCTGGTGTTGTACTGGTATGACGTTAGTGATCAGTCGGGTGTGGTCACAGGACTGCAAGAAGCGGGTATCCCAGTGCGGATGATGAAGGATGATGACATCGAGGACGTGGCCACAGCCCGCAGTGACGTGGTGTGGGTGACGAATGGACATCGTGTTCGTGGTCTGGAGAGAAAAATCGTCGTTTGTCTAGAGGACCCTGATTATTATTCATACACATTTGAGGTGTTACAACGTTACATTCCTTGCTCTGCTCGAGTAGACTACATTTCACGCTGTACGTCACAACTTGTGATAGTTTACTCTCACTAAACAAACAGAAGATGACTGACAATCACGCACCTGTCACCTGTTCTGGTCGTGTATCTGTCTCTCTTATATAAACACTTCAGTGTTTCTCCTCTTCTTCTCTCAGTCTATCACTACGTCATCCCCTTATGACGTCATTACATTTTAACAAAACAATACGTCCCTGTCTTTGTTTAGACAAAAACAAGTGTCAACATAAACTCTATACGATGTACACTATGTGTCCTGTTTAAACAATAACAGAGTGAACCTTTGTATTTTTTTAATTTTATTAGAATAATATTTAGAAATAAATTATTTGGAATATATCTTACATCATGTTTGTCTGTTACAGAGGTGCATGTGTGAGTGTGTGGTGTCATATCCGTGAGTGTGTCAGTCTACACGTGTGATATCTGTGTCAGTGTGCAACTCTACCAGTGTGATATCTGTGTCCATGCGTCAGTATATACGTGTGATATCTGTGTCAATGTGTCAGTCTACCAGTGTGATATCTGTGTCAATGTGTCAGTTTACCAGTGTGATGTCTGTGTCATTGTGTCTATTATGTTATACACGTGCTGTCAAAGGGAATCAGCAGACTGTAATGTCAGTGCCGTGCACTAAAGTGTTTAGTCTGATGTTGTTTACTGCCAGTGGTAAACAAAGGGGACAGAACTCTGAGACTAAACACAGACACAAGTGGTCCATCAAAACCCGCTTCATTAAAGGGATTCTAAAGGCAAAATAAAACTGCTTAGAATTGCGTAAAGAGTAGGATAGATTTGAATCTCGTCTATTTATATGTGTGTTCACGTTGAAAACATTGAACGTTTTTAGTAGAATGTTCTGCTTAGTAAGAGAAAATACACGGGACTCCTTTTTTGCTTCTTTTTTTGCTGAAGTCTCGTTCTCCGTCACGTGACCCTATGACGTGTGGTTTCCATAGTGAGAACCATGCCTCGAGAATGTGCTGCACCCGATGGCCACAAAAAGATGGAAAAGATTCAAAATTTTTTTTTCATCAGTTTCCGAAAGACAGAGCCTTACAGCCTTACACACAGAGTGCGTCATAGGAATAAGCAGACGACGTCAAATCTTCGCAATGACCTTAGACACTTCCTGTCAGAGACTGACGTCACAACAAGACTCTGACGTCACAGTAAAACTCCTCTGCTTGATCATCTCGGGAATCTATCGTGGCTACTCGGCGGAAGGACACAATGGTCGATTTCACTGGATTTTTTCAATTTTATAAACATCGGCAACCGACGTAGTGCTAATAAGTGGTAATTAAGTGAGAAACAAAACCTTTATTTCTCCTGTATTGCTCTCGTGCTCTGTAATTGTAACTAAATATAGTTTTGAAACGTTTGACCGTGGCCACAGCCTTATCACAAGCCTTGAGTAGCCCTTTAAGAGAGTCATTGATATAAACACAACAAACACTACCGGCTCACTTATACAACACATGTTACAAGTTTAAAGGGATACTCTATTGCAGACCTGGGCAAACGCCTGCCCGCGGGCCGGATCCGGCCCGCCTCCTGTCTCTGACCGGCCCGCCTGCTGGCCCTCCCGCCAGTAAATATACTATACATATATACAGTATTGGGTAAAACTGAGTTAACTATATTAGTCCGGCCCTCTAGAACCATCTCAGTTTCTCATCCGGCCCCTTGGGAAAATTAATTGCCCACCCCTGCTCTATTGAGACACTGTGCAGATTCTTGGAATGTACGCCGAATGTCGAGGACAATGTGTTCCGGTTCATTGAGGAGATTTTCGAGCGAGATGCATCAGGACATCGACGCCACACAAAGTTAACAGACTTTTTTCTCTAAAGGTAAGCTGTTTGTTTGTACTGTTCGATAGTACAGAACTGAGCTAAATGCATCCGTATAAAACGATAATATAATAAACGGTTTTAATACAGTAATTAAGCCGGAAAAAGATCGTCCTTGATTAACCTGCGCCTATTACGCCATTTTCCCTTACTCGAAAACTCCGTAAGTCACATTTTTTTCGGGTCCCTTTGAGTTCGACTTATGGAGGTCAGACTGTATATTATCTGTCATGTCTAGATTAATGTTTTCATCCTTAACCTTTTGTGCGGTTTTTTCAGGAAAAAAAGTCACCACGATTTGCCAAATCTAGCAATAATCGTGCGCATTGAGCAAACGCCAAATCATCCAGTCATACCCAAGGCCAAAGTAATGCCGCACCGGGATTTCTCAGAGAACACAATTCAGAAATTTAAAGATATGTTTGCTAGAGGACACACTCCAGCATTTGCTCTCAACATGCATAAATTTGATCTTCACATGGACCACACAGCCAATTACATATATTTGGCCTCTGACCGTTCAGTTTGTTCAGACGAGTTTTGTTTACAATTAATTAAAGTCTCGTATAACAATAAATTTAGAGATGCATTAAATGGGCTGCTCTCTTATGCTGCAACGCTCATGGCTAGACTTTCCAATATGGTCATTTTTAAGTTTTCTGTTGGAGAAAAGCGATTTATGCTCAAATAAAATGTAGTAACTTATCATAGATCAGCTGAAGGTTGTAATGTAAAGTAAAACGGGGATTTTTCCTGACAAACCTTTTGGTACCAAAATTATTTGATTTTCCAAAAGAAGTGATGTTCACTCACTTCCAGTTTTACTTTCAACATTAGTTTAAAAAAAAATGAGACAATGAAGCACTCAGGAGTGATAATTTGATTATTTCGGATGCTATTATTGTGGTAATAGTTTTAAAAAAGTACAAAAAGTCCGCGCGCAGGTCAAAGTGAGGAACCGGTGTGACCCGGTACCTTGACTTTTTGCAGCTACACGCGGGGAGCGGCAACAGAGGGTGGAGGGATGCGACACGATCACGTGCCTGCCACATCGAGCGCGGCTGAAGAGAAAAAGCGCGATGTACGCGTAGCTATCTCCGCCCAGAGGTCATGCCGTCTCAACTTTCGTCAGTTTAGGATCGCATTACAAGTCTCCCTCCTGTTCACCTCACTTCCCTAAAGGAACTCATCAAATTCCCCCCTCTCTTGCACGCTGGGACAGAAGCCTCTCCACTCAGGTTTTATCCGTTAGGCAATAAGCAAATGTTTTTTTGTTAAACTTTACATTACCACGAACTCAACCATTTGCAGCCATACAACCAAAAAGGGTAATAAAAAACGAAATAAAATTAAGGTAAAGAGCCAAATGGTATTAAAATATAAACAGCTATATGACAGTGTATAAAAATCATACATATTTATCTGTACAAACTCTCACAATGTCGCGGTTGTAGGACCATGGACTTTCATTCACTGTTGGATCTACCCGACTCCAGTCCTTTCAATCTTTGTCTTCTCTTTCTCGCTCTTTCTCATTTTAGGGAGAACTATGAAGTGTAACGGCACCCAGGTCATATTCTACTGTTTTGTATAAAACTCAAGGTATAAAAGCTTCTAGCATCTGCACCACCCTTATCACAGATCTTGTACTATAGTTTAGCATTAGACCATTGTCTTTTCTGGTTCCCAGTCACTTAATCCCCAGACACCTATCCCCGACACTTAACCCCCTAGACTTTTAATCCCTAAGCACTTCATCCCCAGACACTTAATCCCTAAACTAAATCCTTACTATAAAAATTATGAAGTCAGCGAAAAACTTAATTGAAATTCAGATAATTCAAATTCAAATGATGTTATTAACTTCAACGTCATTTGAACATCTACAACATCAGTTAAAGTTCATATAAGCTATCCATTGATTCATGTCTCTCTACAATGTTGCTAATTCTCCTGCTAACTCAGCGTATTTCCTCTTTGCACGTTTCTCTGTGCCGGCGCATGATTGTAGAACAGACGCCTTGTGTAGCTGACAATCCTTACGTAGACCATCAAGGAATGTCCACATTGTTGGGTGATGACAGGAGAAGAGAGATTGAAGGGCGTGATGCCAACCCTCCACAGAGTTGTTTGTTCGTGTTATACAGGCATTAAACAATGCTTTATGAAAGAATCAGTGATTAGAAATGACTTATTGCTCTATACAGGAGTAAATGTGTGGGGATGACGTATTCTAATTCAATGCTTTGACAGAAGCATTACATAATGCTTTATAAAGGATTAAGTGCCTGGGGATTAAGTGTCGGGGATGAAGTGTCGGGGATGAAGTCTCTGGGGATTAAATGCCACAGTTTTCTATGCAGCAAGAAAGCTTTGTGACTCCTTTTAAAACGAAAATAAAATCCCTCAATTAGAATTTGACAGAAGGTAAACTCTACTCCATAACGACAGATGTTACTGGTCTCGGCCATCTTACAGACAAAGAAACCCTCCATGCTTATCATCACTTGGAAGGCAACAGGCGGTCAAAATGTGTTGCTGGGTGCACGAAGCGTATCCTCCTCCTCCTCATCATCATCATCATCATGTAGAGGAGGTCACTTCTCGATTGTTCCTTCTCCCGAAAATTCAAGGTCCCATAAAGTTTACTGAGATAGACTTCGTAAGCAGAGTTCTATCTGTATTACTTTTTTTTATTTTTCTTGCTGTTGGCTGTCCGAACTCTTGCTCAAAATCCAGCTGTCCCAGATACATGCATATACAACATAGTATATGAACTTCATACAGTAGTACAGCAGTATATACCGTAAAACACAAGGTGTATACACATGCATAGATGTATGTGTACTACATATACACAGCAGTACACTAGTGTGTGTATATATAATAGTCTCTTAGTACCCATACATAATAATTAATAAATATATTGTAGTACATTAGTACACACATGGTAATTAATCCATATACAGTAGTACATTAGGGCATATACATGGTAGTGCTGAGTTGTAGTACTTACAGATGGAATATGTGTTGCAAATGTATAGTCATGTTTGTCGTACATACATGAATGCAGTGTATGTGGCACGTGCACACAATGATTTATGTAGTGCGTGTGTGTGTGTGTGTGAGAGAGAGAGAACAGTTATAATACAACATAAATGGAGTTAAATAAACATAAAAACATTAACGAAAGCATTTAAACATAAGAACACTTGTCGTTTTGACGGCGTGGGTAGATGGAGGTGTGGGGGAGGAAGGGGTGGAATTACTGATTGGATTCCCCTTCCATGAGCACACGTGACATTGTAATAACGGGAGGTAACTTCCTTTTTCTGTAGCTTTGAGGTTGAAGGAAAAAACTTGTCCAGTGTCTGCTCCTTCTGCGTTTTTTGTAACACTCTTGGGTAATACGACATCACACAATCATTGAACATGTTTAGGCTCCTATCGCCTATTGCACTGTTAGGGAAAGACTTTTCTACAGACTTTTCTTTGGAGCCATGATTGAGGAATATCTTATTAAAATAAAGCACAAAAATCACTAAATAAGAAGAATGCGCATAGGTAAGGAACGACCGATCGTAACTGTGTCTCGAGCGCGAATGATGACATGCTGGTCGGTCACGTGTGGTTCACGTAGCTGTTCGTTATCCGAAATTTTGTTCGCTATCCGAGACAAACTTTTAACGAAATTTTTGTTCGTTAACCGAAATATTCGCTATCAGAGGCGTTCGCTAACCGAGGTTCCACTGTAGTATTTTTAAAGTTATTTAAACAGCCGATGTTTCTTCTGCATGGACCCTACCACATCCAACGGCCAAGTGCTTCAGGGCATGGGTCAATAGTTTGAAACTATGTGTAGGAACCCTTTATAGAAATCCTCATAGAAGCAGGACCAAACAATAGTGTAAGTCGTTTGTTTCGTTCCCCATACCTTGATTCCTGTTTATCTGTAATTGTGATGGTTAATACAAGGAAATTAAAGCTGCATGTACTTCGATATCAAGTGTAAGTTGTAAGAAATTAACTAGTGACACGCAAATCCCCAATCCCTTAAATCTCCATCGTAAATAACATCCCTTACTGATGCTTAGATAATACAGTCTTTGTTTTTGTGTCCCTTATGCTGTTTACACCAAAAATAGACAAACTGTGTGAAGCTTCTCAAATAAGGATCTTTTACATATTACTAAGAACTGACATTATTGTTCTCTTTATTACTGAAAATATTTATTTAAGAACGGTTAAGCAATTAAGACTCATAAAAAGCCAACTTCTTCGGTAGAAGTTGAATTATGTCCCCCAAGGCTGTTGACCTTAGATTTATTCTTTAACTTTTTATTGACAGCTTTGGCGCTAAACGTTAAAAACAACTATAAGCTGTGATGTACACCGGGACATGTTGTGAAGTCGTTTGTAATCAGGAAACTTAGTATTTTTCTTCCACGAGTCAAAAACCTCAACACTCACGACAACCTTCCTCTCTAATCCGCGAAACAAATCTCCTTTGGTAAACCACACAACATCAGAATTGGCCGTAGCCATATCCTTTACGAGTTCCATGTCCTCAGTGTCTTCATGTTTCATCAACCGATGTGGAATCTTCTGTTCCTCGAAAGCCTTGGCGATGCCGAACTCCTCGCTTACGTTTTCCCTGTAGAGCACCACTACGTCTTTCCACCGTAGTGCTGGTGGCGCTGACGGACCACTCACTGTTAACAATCCAAGTGTGTTAAACATTGAGTTCTAATGAAGTCGATAATCATTTTCCCACTTACCCATGTACCCATCCGTTCTCCCATCCACCCTCTCGCGCTCGCACACACACATACACACACGCAGACACACGCTCAACGCGCCCGCGAACACACAGAGATAGAGGAAAAAGAAGAAGAAAAAGAAAATTAACAACAGCAAAAAGGAAAACAAGAACAACAAGAAACAAGAGATATAACCAGTGCCGAGTGTGTAAATTCTACAGACGATATTTACAGAGGAGTTAATCTCAATGTCCCTTGTTTTGCTAGTTAGTGAAATCGTTGATATTTACGTGTCTAATTTTAGACTCATTTGTAAAATACTCATTTTATAAAATCACGCAAGAGAAACTATCAAAGATCTCAGTACTTCAGTAATTAAATAATTAACAAAACAAATCATAGATAGATTAACATTTGATTTTATAAACTTCTGACATATGAAAGCCGTGTTGCTACAGATGTCCAGACTCACGTGGATTCCCAACACGTAGATGGTTCTGAAGGAAGCTGATCACTTCACGACCACACTGGACACAGTTGACTGACCGCCCAGGACTGTGGCCCTTGTGAGTGATTCTCTGCAGCTTCGGTCCCTCTCCGAAGTCAGGAGCTCCTCGGTCGCTGTACTTCTTGACAGTCAAGTCCCTGGTCATCGCCCTGTCCTGCTCCACTTCTCTCCTCACGACTGGTGGACAGCGGAGAGGTCTGGTCAGATCTTTCACCTCCCATTTATCGTGCTTGTGTCTGCTATAATAACTTGCCGCCCACAGATGAAGACCGGGAACCTTTTTCAGAAGCTTGTCACAGAAAGTTCTGAACTGTGATTGTTTCCCTGACCTGGGACATAGATGGCTCTTAGGGTAAAACTTCGAGTTAACTGTCTTCAGGATTATGTATTGTTTCGTGTAAATAATTGTTTGTTACACCTCTGATTGTGTATATGGGGCTTGCTCTAACATAGTGATGTATATGACATAATTAAAGAGAATAACTAAAGTTATAACACGCACCTAAACTTTGAAAAGAATTGTTCTTGTTATGTATTTGTTATGTATGACATTTAGAGCTTTAAATATGCCAAAGCTGTTGTTCATTTTTTTACAATCATCTGTTATAAATATTGCTGATCACTATGAGAAAAAAACCTTTTTGTTCATCTTCAACTTACTTATCAGGCCCGGCTTCGTCGGCAATGACATACAACAGTTCCCCATCGGACTCCTGTGACAAGTCGCTCAGGGCTTTGTCCATGTTCTTTTTGTCCTCAAAGTCGTACTGTAGGAAGTGGAGTTGACCGGGTTGTACATTTGTTGTCAACTGCAGCTGGTGATGGAGCAGAGTACATACTGCAAGACTTTCCTGCCATGTGCTCAGGACAAATACTTTCTTACCTTGTAGCAGCCATTCACTTCCCTTTAACAACAACACCACTGTCTTGCCTGTACCAGGCGGTCCGTTCACAAATACTCTGGGCATCGCCTGTGTGAGCAGTTCAACTTGTTCTGGGAACAATGCCATCTGAACATAGCACTCTGCTGTTTGTGACACGGCCTGACCCAGGGTCTTGACATTCAGGCGTGGAGGAGATGTACATGGCACAGTCACTGTTGTTGCTGGACCACAGAACCTGAAAATACGAAATCATCATGTCTCATACAATTTCTGATCGACAACAATAAAAACGTGTGATAATGGAATACAATCAGTTTTGAAATATTTTAATAAATGTTTGCAATTGTAATAGCTGTACTTAAGATTATTTCTCTTCTGTTTGATTTTTAGCTCATAAATATGAATAATAAAAGAATTTATGAAGATCTTCAAACCAATTATAAGCTTTCAGTTAGGTTGAGCTCAGCACATTTAGAAATTTCTAGATACAGTATCTAGTTTCTTCTTTACTTCTGTTAATGTAACCTAACAAACGGTCTGCCCCTGACCTGGCTGCCAGTAGTCTGTACACATCTAATGACATTTTTGTATCAGGGCTGGAACCCTTCACTCGTCGATCCCACCACACCCGGAGTTCTTTGGGGTCAGAAAAATGCTCAGAGCAGAGACAAAGAGCACTGATGTCTGATGGTTCAGTCGTCGGCGCTTCTAGACACTCTTTAAGATCCTGCGGTACGAAAAATTTTGTTCAAAATTAAAAAAAGAAACTGTAACAATTTCAATGCCACATGTGTCGAGGAAGGCATGGTCAATGCCTACGATCACATTAATCTAATTTTAAAATATCAAGAAAAGACTGCACCGTGGTCAACTTTAAATGAGAACAATCCACCATTCAGCATTTGACATTTAACACGTTTATAAAACGATAATTCAAGAAGAAGAAGACTTTTTGCCAAGTGATATTAAAAAAGGAATTTGAGGTGCTAACCAATCCTTCTGCCACTACCAATCACACTTTCACCCGTACTTGCACACGGTACTGCTCACCCCCTTAAATCTCCACATTCTTATACACGAAAAAACACAATTTCTCTCTTGTTTGCTTACTCTCTCTCTCTCTCTCTTTCTTACTCGCTTTCTATCACATACACATGCATTATTCACATTGACTGGGCAACAACCACATCTTGCATTCACCCTAGATACCAAAACACATGCAAGCAGGTACACATGGATGGTCGCCCATGGGAACTGTACTTAACCCCCACAGACTGCAAAAGCTGACGGAAATCAGGGTGTACATACACTCCATACTGGGATACAAGGAAAGTTTTGAAATGGAAGTATGTGTCGTCTGCTACACAAAGCTTGGGGACTTACCTTTCTCAAATCTGCGAATTTGCTGAGGGTGGTATTTAGCTGTTCATTTCTGAGACTGGGGAAAGCAATCGAGTTATTTATCTGTGGATCACTGATGATGTCAGATGCCAAGTATTTTAACATGATTTTTGCTTTTTCCAACTGGGCTGCAGCTTTCTGAAGTCTCCATCTGATGATATTTCTCAAATCTTTGCTATTTCTCTCTTTAGGACGAGTACTCTTTACCTCACATACGACAAACCCGTAAACTCGATGAATAAGAAGCACATCTATTTCTCCAGTTTTCACATCCTCTAAAGTGAGTCCAGGAGGAACCTCATGAGCAGGAAATTTATCAGCAGTTGGTAGCTTAGCAACAACTGCATCATACCCATGTTCACCCAGGTAATGTTTAAAATGAAGCTGACTCATTCCAATCAGCGTTTCTCCTTCCTCTTCAGCCATTTTCTGCAGACAGGAGAGAACCTGAGCCATGGCTTCATCATCTCTGATCTCGTGCTGAGGAACTGAACCATCTTCCTGAGATGTTGTTTGAATGACCTTCACCTCTCTGCCAGAAACGGTCTCTGTGGTACTCGGCACACGTTTGATGTAGAGAGCAGGTAGGAAGTAGGGGCGAGAGTCCAGGTCAGGAAAGGCTTCCTGAACCCACCATAGCCAGTTTGCTTGTTCTGAGATGATTTCCTGCATTAAATCCAACCTTGCTGTATTAATGTTAAAGAACTAGCTTCAAAGCTGTTATTTTAAGCACAACAATAAAGACAAATCTCATTACTCCAAAAACTAAAAAAAGGAAAGCACACTGAAAGTTTAGTAACGCTATAGACAATGAGTTTAAATAATATAAAATGGAAAATATGCTCATCAATTTATCTGTAATTAACGAATTGAGCACACCATAAGCGTGTGCATTACTCTTGTTTTCTATCATTGTCCTCATTACTAACCTCATCAGTAAACCTTTGCTTGAAAACCTCGGGCACCTCATCAATCTGAGGTCGGCTGTCCTTGATGGCAGCAAGTGTCCTACCTTGTACAGTGTCAGGCTGGATAACTTTTGCACCAGTCTCCTTCTCCTTCTGCTGTAGTGGACCTTTACCTTAATCATAGTAATTTTTTAAAAATTATTATACAGTTTGTTATAAACTTCTTTCCACTTCGACCTACTCTTTCCTCTCTACCTGCTGTTCGTTCTTACTTTTGGTGAACAATTATTATCATCATCAGCAGCAGCGTAAGTGTATGGTTTAGTTTTTAATTGTTTACTGTTATTTGTTATTGTCCTCCTCTTAATTCTCGATTTAACTTTTCTTGTCGGGTATATGTTTCTCTCTTTCTTTTTGCTTTTGATTTGCGTAGTGATGATGACAATAGTGGCTGACAATGATCGCCTCGTGGTGATTGCATTATATGCAATTATGGGCTCAGACATAGGCATTGACTAATTTTTTATGCATTTGTGCTAGTTACATTGTTTGGTAGGTGCATTTCCGTTTATAAGATGACGGTTACAAATATTAACTTGAATGCAATTTGAGATGACTGTATTGATGAACTATAAAAAAACCGACAGAAATCTTGATGAAGAATCAAAAAGCAAATAACAAGGTGACAAGATGCGGTAGCAAAGTGATAAAAAATTGCATTGATTTAAAACTAAAAACGCAAAAAAAAAAAACCGAGAAAAAATCTGACATAAAACAAAAAAATCTGCAATACTAATTATCAGTTCATAAAATAATGTGTAAGAAGAAGAAATTACCATCTCTACAACGAAGATTATAAAAAGAGTTCGTGATGTCGACTAGGTGGCCCTTGGCTTGCCTGTTGACCGCCGGCTGTCTACCACAATTCTCACTGTCTGCACCGTCACTCCGCCTCCGTGTCCCCTGTAGTGTATAACCAGTCGAAAGATAAAAACATCAAATCCTCAATCTCTTGCTTCAAAGAGAAAGGGAGACAATTGTGGGTATCACAAATTGCCACAAATTTAAAAGAAATAGTATATCGCTCAGAAGGCTGTGAATTTTTAATAATAATAATAATAACGTTTGTGCTAGAAATATTAACAGTAAATATTAAAAGAACTTTTCCGTTTCTTTTGACCAACTCAGAAAGAAACATGAAAATTGTTTAGTTTGCAAAAAAAAGGTATTCCTTTAACGGGAACCAGGGAATACAACCTGGTGTATATATTAAGACAATAAAGAAAAAAAACAACATTTTGACAGCAACCAGCAAAGTCATAAACGTAACCAAATTTAATGAAAGACTTGTCGGAACATCAAATTAACACACTATGAAATAAAATCTGTTTCATGAAGAAAAAATGCAAAGAAAAACAAAAAGTTTAAAAGAAGTAATGCAAATTTATTTCCAGATGTAAAATCGTATAGTTGTTGACAATTTGATCCATACCTCCCGTGATGATAACAGTGTTGCAGTTCTTACTTACTTGAAACATCCCTCCATCATCTTTTGCTCTCTTACGCTTGGGCTGAACTGTCTGAAGACAAATAAAATGTACCCGTCGTCATAGAGACAGGAACAAAAATAAAGTCTCCAATATGTACCAAGAAAGTTTTTCTTTAATAGGCAATAAAGGCAGTCTAAAGGTAAATGGTTGTCCAAATAATTTAAAAACAAGCAAACGTTAGACAAATTATACTGAACAAACCAGAATATAAAATTATTATCGAAATGTGGGGGAAGTGTAGAGCAACGGCAGACAGAGCAACAATAAAAATCTGTTGTTACAAAGTTCTAAAGAAAAGTGGGAAACTATTGTCTCGTTTTTGATAGTTTCCTTTCTACCTGTCTCGTGGATGGTGTTTCATCAAGACTTGGTGAGTGTTGCAGCTGAGTAGACAAGACAGAATCTGAAGCTGGTTGTCGAGGCTCACTGCGGCTTTCCTCCTTCCCACTCTTAGACTGCACATGTGTTATGATAATAAGATAACATTAAACAAGTATTAAAAAACTGCTACTGCTGCTGGTGATTTCCCCCAAATATTAAGATATAACAGTAGGTAGAGAAAAAAAGTTCGAAGAAGTGGATTTCAGCTTATGACAAACTGAGTAAAAATAAAATGGAACTACTATTATGAAGGTAAAAACCAACTTCAGGAGGTTTCAAAGAAGGGGAAAGTTTAACAGATTCTATTGCCAATAACGCAGTCTTGGTGATTTTTACACATTTCATACTTCATGGAACAACTGTAATGTAACTTGTAAGAAAACTAATAATAAATATATCAGAATTATTTAATTTACACTTAACTCAATTAAATTTGATTAATCATTGCAAACATATCCCAGACGAGGTCAACATGGTTATTTTGCTTAATTTTTTAGCTGCATCATCATCATCATCAATCATCAATCATCAATCATCAATCATCATCATCCATCCTTTGACTAGTACTAGCTGATCACTTGTACCAGGCGAACCTGTTGCTGCTACATTTCATGACTACCTCTACCAGTTTCGATGCAGATGATGTTTCCTGAGTGGACTGTCGATGTCGTCGATGTCCTCCTTTGCTTGACATGATGTTGCTACACTGTTGCCCTTGTTACACACAAAAGTTCATATTTTGCTCTGGTTACTTTCTTCTAGAATACCATAATACCTTCTGTGATCTGCAAATATTTAACAAAATAGGAAAATATCCCATCATTCAAGAACAAGATAAGGACAAGCACACAAGGACAAGATTGATAATATGGATTATATGTAATAGTAAGAAAAGAAACTACATGTAAAAAGGAATGTTTGCATTTCTGATTTTTAGAAAAGTTGTTAAAAATTAAAAAACCCTCTTAATATCATAATATCTATATAATATAACAAAAACCTACAGTGGAACTAAGTTGTCTCTGATTTATCTTATACCGCAGTCTTCACTGTAACACTTTTGCATTTACCTTTGCTTCATGCTATTGTAATTCAGGCGCAAGTTTAGTCTTTCACGCCTCACCGCTTCACTAAGTACGAGAGAAACGAGAGAACAAACATCACACAACGTACAGACGAGAACCTTCCTTCCACGTCACCTATTTTCAGCAGTTGATGACAAAAAATAAACTTTACCGAGATGTTACATTAACAGTTAGTGACCTGATCATCTATTTACAGTTCAGACCAACACGATTGTTCATTATTCATGGATATTTGTCAAAGTGTGAGTGCAATCAACCTACTGCGCAGCTGCTTCTCTGTTTCTTGTTAAACAAAGGTCAGATGTCAGGTCAGGATGCCAATCAGTGTAACAAGGTCGACACTAATGGGCTTTCCCAAAGCTGTAGACATCATAACTATTCACAAAGGTGGATTTGAATAATAATGATTCTTTCTTTTGTGCAACTTCTTGTGTAGTCTGTCTGATAGTTATTAGGTATTTCTGAAGATTACAATACTTTTCTTGTCATAAGTATAATTTCCACTAGTTTTAAACAATATTTTTACTCATTATAAAAGGGACGATATCAGGACCATTTAATTAACATTTTTTTTTAAAGATTTGCCTCCCCTTTGAGTTAGCTTACCGTAAAGAACAAGGAAAAAGATAAAGAATACATCATATGAAGCTGCTTACAGACTTGCATGAGATCCAACTACTTTAAGTTTTGTTTTATGTTCTGCTTGAAACCCGCCTTTCTCCTGGTTGAGCGTCGAGGTGTGTGTCTCTATAATGTATACATTGTTCCTTTTTCTGGATAATTTATGTTGGTAGGAATTAAAAATGGTTTCATGCCGTTTGTGTTTGTTTATGTATGTTTGTGTGAGTTTGTGCTCGGGCCATTAACAGAACAGTTATTATTCAGTGACACTGATGACACTGATGGTATTGTTGAAAAATATTTGTTCTTGTTTTCACAATACTTAACGATAGCGCAGAAATTGACATCTTATGTTACAAAGATGAGGAAATGTTCGACCGGAAATAATGAGGGATGAGGCGGACGCTGAAAACAGGTAGGTTAAGAGGTCAGTGTGTTGGCGAGGTCAACAGCTGTTGCTACAGAGGGTTAGCTAGGGATGTCATTAGGGAGGTACAGCAAGCTCAGAGTATATCCATTTACAAGATATTTATAACTACCACACCCCGTGTACAAAAAATTAACACACAAATAATATAAACTCTAAAAACATTTTATGTCCCTGAAAAACATGGAGAGATTTTTTCCCTCACTTTAAGGAGACATTTGGTGAAAATGAATATAAATGTACAGTGCATGTTCATTGTGTCAAAGCCTCAATAAACATTGGGATTATGGAAACGGCAACGGAACTTCATTTATTGTTAGAAAACAAAACAAAATATCGTATTTAACAGAAATGTTAACATAATTCAACCTAAGTAATTATTTTACTGGAAATCGATGTAATATTACAATAAATACCCGGACAACACCAAACGAAAAGAAAACAAAAAGAAAGTGCTGAACAGTATTTGAGTTTCTGTGTATGCAATGAATTTTAAGCGCTTTTGTTGCATAGACATCAATTTTACATAAATTTCTGAGTAACCCATAAACGTCGGGAAAAAAGTAAATTAATTACTTTTCTTGAGGCCCTGTGCTCCTCAAGTAGTAACAAGGAATAAACTAAACTAATTTAGTTTCGTATAAATAAAGCTTTTTTTCTGTCTACTTATTTTGATATACTTATTTAAAGTTAAGTGCCTTGTTAAAGCGATTGTAAAATGTATAGTACTAAAAAAGAGTAGAATTACTAAAACGACTGAAAACGGACGAAAAGATGGCCGCTACTCGCTGTGCGACGTCAGCAATTTTTTCACGCCGGTCTGTGTCCTCCACACAGCAAGCGAGGAGAAAACAGAGATCTTCCAGGTTATCAGTGACAATGATCTAGACATCATGTTATTGACTGAAACGTGGCTCACGGTGCTGATGAGAGTATTAATGCAACAGTTTCATTGCCACACACAGAAGTTCATCCTATTTGGTTATATACACCACAGACACATTCACTGACAACATATTGTTGTCAGAATTTCATTATCTACTTGACCTCTGAAGCACGCTCAGTGGCACACCGGTGATCGTAGGTTATTTCAATGTAATGTTTGATGAGAATAATCATCTGTATACAGAAAGGATCACGAACCTGCTCGGTATGTTCCACTTCACCCAGTCACCGAGCCCACTCACGTACAAAGTCCTATCCAAGTTATTTGGTGTACAGACCTGTTGACCATGTCATACACATGCCTACTTTGTCAAATGTGTTCTCTTCACAGCATTATTGTGTGCGGCTTGACATCTCATCCAGTTTTCCAGCACCGAGACCAGTGTCTCGCACTCTACAACTCTGGGATTCCGCTAGTGGAGCTTCCATGAAATCTTTAGCAAGTGTTCAGAGGCGATCTGTCAAAGCTGTTCTGCTAAAACAGAAAAGAAACACACGTGACTTCACCTCTCTAGGCCTCCTTCCTCTAAAAGACAGACTTACATTTAATAAATGCATAAATTACTGACTGGTAAATTATCGCCAAGACTCTCTCCATTGTCCTCCAATAACTCTAGAACCTCTCCAAAACTGAATATTGCCATTCCTAGACAAAAACTTTTACAATCAAGTCTGAAATACTCAGGAAGCGCGCTGTGGAACAGCCTCCCTCTCCAGCTCGCAATCGAACTCCCTGAACTGCTGTCAACACCATCTATCTAAATACTATCAAGACATATATATATGAGGCCTCTAGAGATTGCTCTCAACTCCAGGAAGCCTAGTGAATATATACATATTTTTTCTTAACCATCACTTTTGTAATATTCACCTTCCTTTATGTTTACTACTATTTTTTGTATAATTCTTAATAACTTCATTTTGTAGTTAATTTCCTCCCCTGTAAAGGGCGAGGACTAAATGGAAAAAAGCCTTTTCTTGCTTAGTTTACCTCTCGTTAATAAAGAATTGTTATTGTCATTGTCTAAGTACACTTGGAAACCGAACTGCCCCCTGGCCTTCAACCTCCTCTGACAGGTTAGCGGCTATTCTCCGCTACGTGCTGAAGGCCATAGTCCTGTGTAAATTGCACAACTCGCCACTCGGACTACAAGGCTACATTCACAGGTTCTGTGAAAACATATATGTTCACAAAGTACTATCCCTGAATTACTATCTTATGTTCTTAACTCCCTGGCAATACTGTCTGTCATGTTAACCATCATGTAACAACTCCATCTGACACTGTTTATAGTATCTACATCCCTTTATCCACTGCTTTACCTTCTTCTATTGTGCCTCATCTTGATGTTGTTCAGTGTGTCTATATTACCTCACTGTCTACTGTTATCTTGTTCCTCATCTTTATGCTGTTTAGTGCCTATATGTCCCCTGGCTGTTATGTTTCATTTATCATCATTGGTCTACCTAGGTCGAGATGCTGCATGTTATAACTTCACATTATTTATTTTATAGTTACATCATAACGGCGATGTATCATTCAAATCATGAATGAAATTATGATTCAATAACTTAAGCACACAAACACACACACACACACACACACAGATAAACAAAGTCCCTTAGACATGTCACCTGCTTCTTTCATTCGGTTTCTTTGTCCTGGTGTTACCAAAGACGCTAAGTATGGCTGTGAATGGTTGTCATGGTACATAGAATGGTAGAGTCATCGACCTTTTCTCATCCCACAGAGATACAGAGAGTGCAAGTGTGGGTGTGTGAATGGTGTTTGGACAATAATTTCATGCTGATCTAGATTTGTGTGTGTGTGTGTGTGTGTGTGTGTGTGTGTGTGTGAGCGTGGTCTTGTACAGGTTGATATCAATGTCACAGCGGATGAACTGCAGAAAAAAAGGGCATAATATGGCTGACCAACACTTTATAACAAAATACAACACACCATTTTACATTACAAACGAACACGACCCAACCCAGACGAACTTTATTTCTAATAATAATGACAACAACAACAATAATAGACAAAACCTACACAAATTTTTTCTCTCTTTCTCTTCAAACCATTTACCGCGCGCCGTTCACGCACAAGCACACACTGTTAATATTTAATCAAAGGAATAAAAATTTTAGACGACAGCACTGCAGCCACTCACAGTACTTGTTGTTGTGTAAACAAGACCTAGTGTGTAGAGCGTATGATGTTGATGTTGACACTAGTTGTTGTGTAACCAGAGACTCAGACGTGTTGTCAGAAAAAATAATGACGTCATGTGTATGTCGTCATGAGGGGATGGCGGGGTGATAGACTGAGAGTAGAAGAGGAGAAACAGTGAAGACAAGTGTTGATGTCAGAGACACACGACTACAACAGGTGACAGGTGACAGGTATGTGTCAGTGATAATCAGGGGCGACAATCACAAGTTGTGATGTACACTGCGACATGAGGTAAAGTCGGGCAAAATCTAACCACTCAGACTTAAAGAGACCGACAACGACTTTTCTCTCCAGACCACGAACACGATGTCCACTCGCCACCCACACCACGTCACTGCGGGCCGTGGCCACGTCCTCGATGTCATCATCCTTCATCACCCGCACTGGGATACCCGCTTCTTGCAGTCCTGTGACCACACCCGACTGATCACTAACGTTATCCTGGTACAACACCAGCACGTCTCTCCACTGTAGAGAGGTCAGTGTTGTGTCGCCGCTGGTCGACGTGACTGCTGTAGATGTTGCTATGCCACTCTCTGTCAACATTCACAGTTTATTTGAAAATCACGTGTCACAGAGACAGCGTACACACTGGTAGACGCATGCATATAAATAATAAATCGTCGTCGTCGTCAAAATTTTTTAAGCTGGTACTGACAATTTTAAAGAGCATGCTATTTCAAAAGGAAGGGTGTGACAAAGGACTGGCATTATGAGAATGGTTGTTAGGAGTAATGTTTACAGAAGAGGTGTGTTTTCAGTTCACTTTTAAAGGATTCAATAGCGGGTAGGTGGTGGGTATGGAAAGGGAGAGAGTTCCATTGTTTCGCTGCACAATAACTAAACATCCTGTGGCCACATGTTGTTCTAGTGACAGGAAGAGTCAGGAGACGATCATCAGACGAGGAGTGGAGTTGTGTAGCTGGGATGTAAGGGAAGAACAGTTGAGAGAGATAATCAGGGCAGATGCCAGCAAAGACAATAAAACTCAGCACGGACAGTTTGTACTGGATGTCAGAACGGATGGGAAGCCAGTATAGACAACAATGAGAGGGTGGTGCGGTCCCGTTTCCTGCTCTAAGCACCAGACTACAGCAGACTTCTGTACTTTCTGAAGCTTGTGAAAAAGGTATACAGGGCAGTCAGCAAGCAAGGAGTTGTAGTAACCAAGTCTTGATAAAACAAACACACCAACAAGAGTGTTGGTAGCGCGTGTAGACAGAATGTGATGGATCGCGCTAATCATAGTCAGACAGACTGACAGACAGCTGTAACGTTTTCGTCAAGAGTCTTGTCTGCAGTGACAATAAATCCCAGATTCCTGATGAAGGACACAAAGGTGATGTTGGTTTCTCCCACCTTGATGTGACTTGGTGGACAAACGAGTGAAAATGGATTTCTTCTTCTCGAACATACGAAGACTTCCGTTTTATCATCGCTGAGTTTGTTTGTGACCATCCAGTCTCTGACTTCATCAATACATACTTCTATGGCGCTGGTGGCAGAGTGAGACTCAGCCGGTGGAGTGGAACAGTACAGCTGCGTATCACCAGCATATGGTTTATGAGGAACCTTGTGAGACTGGATGCAAGATGAAAGTGGTTTCATATACAGAATAAACAGTTTAGGGCCGAGTACTGAGCCTTGAGGGACAACACAAGAAAGTGGAGCTGGGTGAGATGTTTGACCATCAACAAACAGTCTGTGTCCTGTCAGTGAGACAGGAGTTGAACCCCTCTAGTGCAGGTCCAGAAATCTCGTAAAGGGTGTGTAGTCTATGAAGGAGTAGAGAGTGGTCCTTCGTGTCAAATGCAGCAGACAGGTCCAGTAGGGTTAAGGTAGAAACATCGCCACTACCAAGGGCAGATAATATGTGGATGGTGACTTTAATTATAAAAGTTTCAGTTCTGCGAAAAGGTCTCCATGCTGATTGACATGAGTGATGATCTGGTGCTGTTGTAAGTAGGGCCACAGCTGTTTTAAAACTACTTTCTCTGTGATCTGTGAGAGAAAAGACAAGTTGGAAACTGAGTGACAATTGTTGAACACATCGACATCCAGCGTGGATGTCTAAAGACGTAGCTTCACCAGCATTTTTAAACAAAGATGGAAAACACCTGATGAAAAACTGAAATGTACAATGTTTGCGATGGAAGGAATTAAGCTATGTAAGCACTTAAGAAGAATACTTGTGTGTATTGGGTCTAACTTGGAAGTTGCTGGCTTGGTTTTCAGAATAATCGCGTTGATATCGGCATAAGAGACTGGACGAAATTTGGTCAGAAAGTATAGCAAAAGAATATCATAGGAAATGCTCGCAAGCACCAATATCGAATCCAAGGATGATCGAATGTCCAAAATCTTGTTAGCAAAATAGTCACAAAACACTTGTGGCAGGTGTGAAGCAGGATGAGCAGTGGGCAGCGGCATCGCCTCGCTAATTCCCGTCATTCGATTGTATATGTCATAAAGTGGTCTAGAGGAGGTGGAATTATTTATTTGGGCCTGAAGATGTGATGTCTTTGCCTTGTTGACACATTTTGCAACGCTTGGCTTGGCGGTCTTATAAATCTCTTTGTGGATGGTGAGTCCAGTTTCCGCCAAACACGCTCAGGTCGCCGGCGAGTTCACTTAAGGTCACGGAGGTCAACACGGACCTCTGAACACCAAGGTGACCATGTGGACTGGCGCATCAGATGTGGAGACGCTCGGCCCTGGTCATCAACAACTCTACACAAAACACACCCAAGCTGGTCAGCAGAGGGTGGCTGTAGCAGCGCCATCTGCAGTTGTGATTTGAATGGGACTATGTCAACATGTAATGCGAGCATACGAACATGTAATGCCACTATATCAACACTGCGTAACGGACGAGTGAGTCTAAAAACTGGCGCCAATGATAGGTATCTACAATGAAGTTCAATAAATGCACAGTTATGATCAGATGTGAGATGTTGAGAAACATCAACTGCCTGCACTAATCGGTCATCAGTCGATGCATGATCCAGTCTCAGATGTGATGTCTTTTATGAGTAGGCTGCAAAACAGACTGCACAAGACGAAAAATGTGCAACACTTCTGACATTTTGACAGTGTCAGGATGAGACTTGTTGTCAAATGGACATTAACATCTCCAAGAAGCACGGCGGGTCCACTGAGTACATTTCTCTAGTCTAGCATATAATGCAATTTTGAGCAAAAGGTAGAGGCTGTGAGTTTGTTCTTGGCACTCGGAGGGGTCTATAGATGCAGAACTGGTGTATCGAGCAATAAGTAGCCAAAAAGAGACTTGTACACATTCTAAAGATGTGTGTGGGAAGCATAAAGCAGTAGTAACAGACAGGTACTTGGCAAGTGATGCTTTGTAGCAATGCCGCCTCCACGTGTAGGATGGGGGAATGATTTCACATAGTAGTCCACTGGAGTGAGGTGGACACACTGTCGTCGCCTTGCTGTTGAAGCCACGTGACAGTGATGATGAAAATACCGAGGTGGCGATGTGTTACAATGTACAATGTCAACACTTCAGTGACTGTTGTGCTGACGATACAGATGACGATACAAACTGGGCGTTGAAAAACCCAACATGGAGGCGGGTGTTGAGTTGTGAGGGGGACACATGGCAGTCTTCTGTTTTCATACGACCATGTTGATTTGGTCGGTCGTTTTCCAGCTGGTGTTACAGATAATGACATTAACTAGTTTAGTCTGATTGTGTCGATGCTGACAAGGAATCAGAGAATCTTTACAATGGGTGTGAATGTTGAAAGTACTAAGCAGGTTGTAGAAGGGAGTGTGCAAATGACGTTAGTGGGGGGTGGGGGGGGGCATGACAGTTGACAAGACAGTGAAGTTTTGGCAAGTTGAGAATATGTGTCGAACTTGGTGAAGAGGGACATTCAGCAGAATAACGACGATCGCCAGAGCAGGTGGTGGATTTATTCGCTGTTTACGACCTCCAGCACGTAAGCTACGGATTAAAATTGTTTGTCTCGATGGGGTGTCAGCATTACAAATTACATTAAAACCTACATTATAAGGTGATGTAAACTGACAGACACACGGCACTCACACACTGTGTTCATCAATTGGCTGTCTCTCCGCTGTTTATTATTTATCCCACAAGTAAGTATTTAACTGTAAACATCGTTACACCACACAATACACACACCTACCTGTAACACCAACACGGAGACTGTGTAGGAAGCTGGCCACCTCACGACCGCACGTCACACAGTCACCTGACCAGTCACCTGAGTGACCCTCACCTCGGTGATACAGTCGTCTGACCGGCGGGCCGTCTGTGTGGTCGGGTACACCTCGTCCATAGTACGGGTGGACATTACCGAGCTCAGCGATCCTCTCGTCCTGTTCGACTTCCCTGACGACGGCCGGCGGAGAGCGGAGGGGTCTGGTTAAATATTCCACTTGCCAGCCGTCCGGTGTGTCTATGTGGAAACAACTTGCCGCCCACAGATGGAGACGAGAAACTTGTGTCAGCAGCTTGTGACACAATATCGTAAAGCTGGGACAGTAACAAAAGATGACGCTCCACGTGTTACATTGTGTACTGTCACTAATATGCATGTTTATGTGTTGTGCGTGACGTAATCAACTCAATGCTATTACATTAATGACACGTGTTGCTACACAATCTGTATAACAGCCGATATAACACATCTACTTATAGCTTACAAGGTGTCATAAGGTGTTATAAGGTGTCATACCCATTTAAGAATTATCACCTGGTAAAAACGTAGTGGTGATTATGAGATAAAAGCGATCGCCATCTACCTGTCTGTTTATCACTACGTTACACGCTGTACAACTCACTTGTAACAAGAATCTACTTCATCAACGATGACGTACAACGACCCTCCGCTCGCCGCCTGTAACAAGTCGTTGACGGCCTTCTCTACTTCTTTATTGAGATGAAGCTCATACAGCATGAGGTGAGGCTGACCGGGTGTCACACCTGCTGACTGTTGTGTCTTTACTGTCTGCAGCAACAGGTGATACAACATGATGCTCACTGCAGGACTCATACTACTATTGACAACGTAGACGTCGTGACCACACCGCAGCCACTGTATGGCCATCAGCAGCAGCACCACAGTTTTACCTGTACCGGGCGGTCCGGTGACAAAGAGTGTGGGAGGCGCCGTGTGTAGCAGGTGAACTTGCTCCGGGAAGAGTGTGATTACAGCAGTATAGCACTCTCCTGTCCACCACACGGCCTGACCCAGGGTCTTGACACTCACACGTGGAGGACATGTGCATGGCACACTCACTGTTGTCGCCGGACCACAGAACCTAGTATAATTAATTCAATATTATTTCAGATGTTTTATATAATAAAAACCTGTCGCACCATGTCAAAAACAGAATGTATTAGAAATTAGTAATAATCTACATTGCTCTTAAGTATTTCTTGTTTGCTTCACCTTATAAACAAACCCTTTAAGACTTTGTTGAGCATACCTATTCTTCTCCTGGTCAGTCAGCATTCTGTCATCCAGATGGTCACTGTGATGCATCATCAACACCAACACAGAATAAAACTGAAAGAACTAAATGACCTGGTTCGTGACTTGAACTGATGCAAGAACAAGACATGACTGCTCGGTTGAAGACTCCAACAATAAAAGAAGATGTCACGATTCATATTGTCACTAGCAGTTGTAGGTTTTCTTAAGAAAGGAAAGTAATCTGGTATTTTGTCCTGATATCGAGGGCCTCCTGAATGCCACAGAAATCATCCCCCCCACAAGAAGGGAGACTATTTATAGACTCTTGGAAACTGAGTCTTAAGGCTGAGGTTTTGCACAAAGGAAACCTTCCTCCATGTATTCCAGTAGACCATGTTGTCCACATGAGGGACACGTACTGTAACTTAAAGCAGCGACTGAATTCATTTTAGTATAACAAGTACAGCTGGCACCTCTGTGGTGATTTGAAGATGTGAGTGGTATAGCCGAGCAAGTAAACTGCACTACATGCAGAAGAAACGGACTCGCGGACAAAATGTAGAAGCTAGAGAGACGAATATCCAGCACTCGAGTCTTGTCGAAGCTCACAAAATCAATCACATAAAAAGCAGGTTTGATGAACTTTGTGAAAGCCATGGACTGGACTTCGCCAGCTTTCCGATACCTGCATGAAAATGTACTCGACAGTGCGGCAAAGATTAAAGAGTTTGTGGGGTTCCTCAGATTCCACAAGTCTTCAAAGATGACCGATTCAACAACTTTCTGCAGGGCGATGCAAAGCAAAAATGGAATGCTTTTTGTCTAGTGTCTACAAACTTTCGTCGGAATGCCAGGGCACAAAACTACAAGTAACTAGTAGAAGTCATGCTGATGCAGTATCAGAATTTTGACTGCAATATGTCTCTAAAAATTCATTTCCTTCTAACCCATCTGGATTTCTCTCCTGGCAAGTGTGGTATGGTTAGTGCGGAACATGACCTCCGTTTTCATTAAGATATCGCAACAATAGAAACAGACATCAGGGAATATTGTCTGCTACCATGCTGGCTGACTACGGGTGGACACTCCCCAGATACGCTCCCAAACATCTGTACAAGAGGCAGGCCAAGAAATCTCAGATATAGTTTATGACTTGATTGTTTACAGGTATTAACATGAGATTAATTACTGTGACTATGCATTTGTTATTGCACAATGATTATTGCAAATTACGAAAAAATAAAGACAATTTTTCAATTGGTTTGTCATATTCATGTCAAGCACATGAACACTGATAAGAAATGAAGAATTTTTTTACTAACATGACATTTGTAAAATTTGTTGAGCAGTGTGATAATCCGCATTGTTTCTTAAATATTTGTTTATTTCTTACTCTAAAGCAGAACTCTTAAGGTCTCGTTCGTTAAAAAATTAGAACTGAAATATACTACCACAGCTTTGTTTAATAATGTACTGCTTTGACTGTTTGTATAAAAATAACATACTGTGAAATGGAAAAGAGGCAAATTTTCATCATCTTAAAAGCTTACACTACAATACAACTTTATTTATCCACAAGATCAATTTATGATAGTGCTGGGGATAGAAGCAACACACACACACACACACACCTACATGCTGAAGTAATTTCTCCCTCTTGTTTTGTTTTCTTATCTGTTTCTCTCTCCCACACACAGCGCCCCCAGCAACAGTCAATACAGGTGACCTAAGGTGACCTCAGAGTAGTACAAGATGAAGGCCAGTAGAGTTCATCAAGAGAATGTCACGTGTGGTGAATAAGTTGCGGCAATGGTTAGTTCTGTATACAGGCATCCTAAAATTACAGGCAGAAAGAATAAAAATTTCCATTCAAATATATGAACAGACATTTAAAGGATGCGTGATGCCTTCCTGAGGATTTGTTGATGGCAAAAGGCTGGCAGGTTCCTCTGCCTGGCTCCGGTGATCTTGGAACAAGGGAGACAACACTGTTCCTGTTCGCTGGGGAGACGCTGTATGATCAATAGATGAAAGAAAAACTGATGAGACTTTCAATGAACAACTGATAGAACCGAGTGAGGATGAGATAGCTGACAGAAAAAGATCCGAGTTTCCGTAAAAGGGACAGAAGTTGTTGACTGTTATAAAATGTACAGGATCCAGAGAGTCAGTTGGTGAGACAGATGGGAGTCTGAAACTAGTCTCTCCGCCAACAAGTGAGGTTGCACGGTGATAACAGCAGAAGACAAATCAGCGAAGAGAACCTGGTATGAGTTGTGGGTTTCTCCAGATGTTTGTACACAGTATTGAGCATCATCCACACCTCGTCCAGCTCTGTAGTCAAACTGCAGCGGGTCAAGATGTGGAACAACAGTAGCCATCACCTCGCTCCTTACAATTTTCTCAGGTGATTTCATCAAGATTGAGGACAGAGCGACTGGTCTGAAGTTGTTGGATTCACTGGGCCTAGTGATCTTAGGGACAACAACAATGTGTGAAAGCTTCACTCAGTTGTTTGGCACAGTAATAAAAGGTGTGTTCAGAAATCCCTTCTGGACACGGAGCCTTGTTAACATTTACTTGCCTTAAGAGATGTTTGACAGAGGACTAGGTAATCACTTACTCATGCTCAGGGAGCAAAGACTGTTTTAGTGTGGAAAACTCGTGAAAGAAGTCATGTTTCTCAAAGTGGGCGTAAAAAAAGAATTGAGCAGGTTGAGAATATCACACTCATCAACACCTGCAAATGCTACTGGTTGTTTACGAGTGTTGGCCTTGAGATTGACAGAAAACATGTTAATACCAGGTCAAGCTGCCACGGGGTCTCCTCTACTGAACTGATACTCAGCTTTGTCCTTGTAACTTTTATTTGTCTTCCTGATGGCATTCCGCACCTTCCTGTTTGGTAGTTTGTATTATCATATACAGTTCCGGTATAAAGTATACTCTTTTTAATATTCAATAGAGATTTGACAGTGTGTCTGTGATTTACACCGGTTGTGGTTGAATTGTTTTCACAACCGGTGTAAATCACTAACACAGTGTCTTATACACTGGAGCCGGGAGAATGCTGTTATTTAATAGATAGTAGGCGTAGAGCTTTGTAGGCACTGGTGACAGTGTAGGAAAGAGCATGATTGAGAGGAAGGGCTCAGAAGAAACAAGCGCCATCTACCGTCTCTAAGAACTTACACAACGATATGTCTCCATCCTGACCTGTCTTTTATATTCCCCACTTTAACAATACCGCAATAACTGTGAATCTAAACGTTTTCTATCTTCTTCGCAAAAGCCAGGGATTTAATCTCATGTAAGAAATACACACAAAAGAGTCGTAAACATATCTTGACAGCAAATAAAACTTTGCCTTTGCTTAAAGGATTGAATGGCACGGGGTTACCTCAAACTCCTTATAACTACTTAGGATTTTAACCAAGACAGGTCGTCGTATACAGGAGTGGCCACCTTTTTACTATTGTACTCAACCAAAGGACGTAATATGACACAGATTTGTACAACTTCCAGCTCACGACCGACGCAAACATCCTTTAAAACCATCAGACTAGAACCAGAGAACCTGCAGACTTTTCAGTCTTACGGAAAGAGGTCAAAGAGCGGGACAGGCTGAAGAAAACCAGTTGCCTGTCGTTAACAACCTTCCAGACGAGCTGCTCAAGAACAACATCAGTACTATCGCTGAAGAACTGCTAGCAGAAGAACATGTTGACTGCAGAACAGGCAGGATTACAGGTGAACGCAACTTTCGTATTCTGATAGAGAAGCATCTTCAACAGTAGCAAGAACTTCGTCACAACAAATCAACCCAACACTACTCCCCATTCTACAAGCCACAAGGAGAATCTATTTGACAAAAAAATTACAAAATGTCCACTTCTACCGTAGGAGAAAGCATCCTTTTCTATCCGTCATAAATGAAAACTACTAGTGACACTGAGATTTTGAAGGTAAAAGCTGAATAAGTGAGGAGAATGAAAGAAATAGTAAAACATAAATCCTAAAGTTCAGATCAAATCTCTGTTTAATAATTTATCTTCTTTCTTTTCCTATCATCCCAAAGTGGAGCATAGGGCTGCAAGAATTTTACCTTAAAGGTGCTTTATATCTTATTTTACATTATCTATGAGTATTAGCAATATCATTTTATGTTTATAGAATTCTCTGCATACTTATTTTCTAAAAGAAAAACTTTTATTGATTCGCAGTTCCTCAACGATATCTCAATTTCATAGAATGTATTTCAAGACCTTCCTAAAGGAAACGGTTTGTATAATCTTCCATGTAGCAATAACAGAAGAGGACAAAATAATGTTGGTTGATGACATAATGATCTCAGTGTTTCCTAGTTTTATTCTGAAGCTTTACGGGTATAATTAAGTTCTTAATAAATTCTGAACCACAAGAATCCAGGGAATAGTACGTGATGTCAGGTGTTGCCTGCCCCCTGGTGTTGATGTCCACTTGTTGTTTGTACCTCAGGAGTTCAGTAGACAGCTCGCTGTCATTGAACCCTTCCGCCACTACAAGGCAGTCGTGGGGTCTGTCTCTAATGTTGATACAGTTTTTGAGGTTTTCTCAATTTTTTATATTGAAAGATTCCAGCGGATGTAGACTCGCACCCTTACTAGAGAACTACATTTCCTTAAAAAGTTTAAAGTCTGTAGGAGAGAGATGGTTTCCATTTTACTGGAGCAGTGAATATACAGAACACTACAGTCCGTACAACTTGCAGCAGACAGAACAATAAGGTATGTGTACTGTCCAGTGTTTATAAGAAAACATACGCCACCTCCCTCATTCTTGGCTAAAAACTCGGGAGACGATTGGGACGAAGCATTGAAAAGTTGCAGTTAGTCTACGTGTCTGTGATGAGGTTCACTGGGAACATTCAAAGGCGTCTACAAAGCTTGAGGG